>NC_137827.1:23290269-23415269 GCF_963921795.1 Nannobrachium achirus
CTGTGCAAGGCATAGGAAAATTGTAAAAAATAATACCCTTTTAAAAATATACAATGAAAAGTTATGCTGTATGTGTTATCCTCCAATCCCTACTTGCAGATATTTGCTACTTAAGCTTAGAGATTTAGTGGCCTCATTCTTCGGTGTCTCTGACATCAGAATTAACTTCCTTGTGTACATTTGCCTTTACATTCGCAGACAGTATGAGTCCTCAACACGGACATTCAGTGCGATGCGTCGTTTGTTGTTGTGTATATGTATACACACATATACACAATACACATTCATATACACACTTTTCTTTTAATGTGTTTTTCAGGTTTTGAGACGAGCAGCATAATGGGGGCGTTTTTGGACAAGCCAAAGATGGAAAAGCACAATACCCACGGTGACGGTAACAACCTGCACTATGGTCTAAGCAGTATGCAGGGCTGGAGGGTTGAGATGGAGGATGCACACACGGCTGTAATTGGTCTGCCCCATGGTCTCGACCCCTGGTCCTTCTTCGCTGTTTATGATGGTCATGCTGGGTCCCAGGTGGCCAAGTACTGCTGTGAGCACCTGCTCGAGCACATCACCAGCAACCCAGACTTCCAGAATGCTCTGAAAGAGGAACCCAACGTTGAAAGTGTGAAGACCGGGATCCGCACTGGCTTCCTGCAGATCGATGAACACATGCGGACCATTTCTGAGAAGAAACACGGTGTGGACCGCAGTGGCTCCACTGCAGTAGGAGTGATGATTTCGCCCAGCCATATCTACTTCATCAACTGTGGAGACTCCCGGGGCCTCCTCACCCGAGGTGGAAATGTGCACTTCTTCACACAGGATCACAAGCCCAGCAACCCACTGGAGAAAGAGAGGATCCAAAATGCTGGTGGTTCAGTCATGATCCAGCGAGTTAATGGGTCTCTAGCTGTGTCCCGGGCCCTGGGAGACTTCGACTACAAGTGTGTGCATGGAAAGGGCCCCACGGAGCAGCTGGTCTCTCCAGAGCCTGAGGTGAATGCATTAGAGAGATCCGAGGTGGAAGATGAGTTCATTGTGCTAGCTTGTGATGGCATCTGGGATGTCATGGCAAACGAGGAATTGTGCGAGTTTGTCAGGTCCAGGCTAGAGGTGACGGATGATCTTGAAAGAGTCTGCAATGAAATTGTTGACACCTGCTTGTACAAGGTATGCCATGCCCACATAACAGATCATGATATTACAAAGCGTTGATTGATTACAGTATAATTGATTTACATAATCTGTACATTCTTTCTTTCTGCTCTGAACAGGGAAGTCGGGACAATATGAGTGTGGTGCTGATCCGCTTCCCAGGGGCACCAAAGGTTTCTCCTGAGGCTGTGAAACGTGAGGCGGAGCTTGATAAATACCTGGAGAGCAGAGTAGAAGGTAGATGAAGAAGCTTTATATTGTTTTCTTATATTATTCCAAGGCTTATAGATGAATAAACTTAGACCTTATCTAATCAATATTTCTGTCAGTTAAAAAATAATGGTTACACCTGCAGTATACATTTGTCTGAAATGCAAATACACAGGGCTGTACTGGGTGCACGTCACGTGGTTGCATTGTCAAAACGGCATCATACCAGAACCTGTCCAAATACTCCTTAGGGTGAACTAACATGGGAGTGCTTGACTATGGGACAGACTGGGAAGACCCAGGGCAAACTTGGTGTCGTAAAACGGTTTTCATCATGAATTAAACAAGACAGGCTCTAATAACGGTGTGGCTTCCATGTGGATCAGTCTATGAACTGAAGTTAATCATCTATGACCTCAATACTATGACATCAGTTATTTCCATATCTGGGCAAAAAAAATCTCTGACCGAATACAATAGTTAGTGTATTGGACCATAGCTAAAGAACGGATCGTAGTGTTGCATTGTTTCTTTACCGCATGAAAGAAGACATGATTGATGGATTACAAACAGCGTGTACACACACATTGTGGTCACGCCCGTGACTTCCGTGGGTCCTTCAAAATAAGGTAGAAGCATGAAAATTGCTGTCGGTTTTGCATTTCTGAATTATAAAAACTACCTGGCAGAAAAAGTGTTAAAAATATAAAACACATGGAATAAATCACACAGAGGAAAGGTGTAGATATACGGGGAGAGACATGACAGGATCTGGGCTCTTAAAGGTCAATTTGTGCTTTGAGCGACAAATGTCAAACGACGCATCGCACTAAATGTCCCACAGCTTTCGGAGTGTTGAGGAGAACGAGGACTCATACTGTCTGCGACTTGCCGGCAGCGTCACCAAGCAAATGTAAACAAGGAAGTTAATATGGTCTTGTGCATCACCATGGTAACAGAGTTTACTTCTTTCCCAACCAATCATGGTATGCAACATTTTCTGCGACCTTTCCAGAGGTACGCAACATCATTTGCGAAGGTCCTCTGCAAAACATTTTTGTCACCTTTGTTGCACAATGCGCCATTCAACAATTGTCGCGTCAGGCCCTTGTGTCTCACGAGGAGCAAGCAGTTAGCTAACAGGCTGCACCATTTAACACCTCTGAGTGCAGATCTCCGCCAGGTCGGGTTCCCTATCCATGCCAATCCGTCCAGCAGTGCCCAAGATTAGCTGTTAACAGACTGACTCACAGAGGAGAAAACATAATCCCTGCCCCTAGCTGTTCCGGCCTGGCTGAGAATGATAGTAAATAATTTTTTTTCTCCAACAGAGATCCTAAAGAAGCAAGGTGACGAAGGGGTTCCAGATTTGGTCCATGTGATGCGGACATTGACCTCTGAGAGCATCCCAAACCTCCCTCCTGGAGGAGAGCTGGCAAGCAAGTAAGGGACCTTTTATGTTTGAGGCCTATCAAAATGCATGTTTAGTAAAAGAACTGTTATTAGGGATGGTCCGATCAGGTTTTTTGGAACCGAGCACCGATCACAAAAGTTTGATCACCCGATCCCGATCAATCACCGATCCGATCAAGTTATTATTTATATTTTCTAAATGTTAATGTTTTAACTTTAATTCATTCATTCACTCATGAATTCATTTATATATTTGCCTTATAGTTATTTACTAGCATTACTATGTATTTATTATCATAGCAGTAACTAATTATTCCTTCAGCACTGTGGAAATCAATACCCCAAAATTAGAGATGTTACCGATCAATCGGCAATGGATCGGATCGGGCCGATCAAAGCGTGATCGGCGATAATCGGTGGTTTAGATCAAAAGGTAAATTCACCGATCCGATCCGATCGGTGCATCCGATCAACCAGCCGTTCAGTATGCCCACTTGAGGCCATTTTGGGGTATTGATTTCCACAGTGCTGAAGGAATAATTAGTTACTGCTATGATAATAAATACATAGTAATGCTGGTAAATAACTATAAGGCAAATATATAAATTAATTCATGAGTGAATGAATGAATTAAAGTTAAAACATTAACATTTAGAAAATATAAATAATAACTTGATCGGATCAGTGATTGATCGGTATCGGGTGATCAAACTTTTGTGATCGGTGCTCGGTGATCGGTTCCAAAAAACCTGATCGGACCATCCCTACCCAAAATGGCCTCAAGTGGGCATACTGAACGGCTGGTTGATCGGATGCACCGATCGGATCGGTGAATTTACCTTTTGATCTAAACCACCGATTATCGCCGATCACGCTTTGATCGGCCTGATCCGATCCATTGCCAATTGATCGTTAACATCTCTAACTGTTATAGAATTGGTTGCGCCTTAATCTGAGCACTGATCATGGAAATGTAACCTGTGATAAATGTTTATTTCCTCAGACGAAGCGTTATTGAAGCAGTATACAACAAACTTAACCCCTACCGAAGTGATGACACAGTAAGTATACCAGCAAAATGTGACTCTCTGTAGGTTTCATTTGTTTGTGTATGCAAAAAACAATGTGCGTGTGTGTGTGTGTTAACATTATCCCATGCATGCCGATACTATATTTAACACGGTGGAGCAAGACGATAACGCTTTGGTCTAGTGGTGATCCGGGGTGTTAAGGTTTGAGTTTCCTGAATTGTGGTCAGATTAGGACTGGGTGTCATCAAATATGACATATTTTGTCAAATACCTCTTTGAATATTGTGAAGATAATATTGTTTTTATTTTTTCACAAATATTCCAAAATAGCAGATCTACAGTACAAGCTCACAACAAGCAAAATTTTAGATTGATAACAGGAATAACAATTGTTTATATATGTATATGATAAGTTTCTTTCTTTCTTACTTATTATTACTTTTTACAGTTATTCAGCAAGCAATTCTTTGATAACATTGTTAACTATAATATTCAATTGTAAAAGTAATGTATGAGTTTTTGTAGTGCAAAATTGGCAAACTTAACTGTGGGAATTAACAAAATGTAAACAAATAGACCATAAAGCTATTCTCCTGGTCCATTGAGATGATGTGCTTTCCAAGCTTACACCATCAGTCACTTATTGTTTGGTCCTTGACAATGAAAACTGGCATTAATTCCATTATTATTTCAATTTATGGTGTCACGAAATACAGTAAATTGATGGGATTATTCCGTCAAATTAAGTGGTTTATTAGACTATCTTTGTCACAAAGAAAACAGGAGAATCTATGAACTTTATCGGTTGACTTGCATGTGAACTATAGGAACCCGTGGAGACTGTGTTATGTATTTTGCATGACCTCTTAGTCAAGGTGACGTACAGCATTGACAAAGCGTAACTTAATCCTCCTTGAATTAAACACGTTTTTTCTAAAGTCAAAGCATTCAGTTTAAAGTTGATCACAATTGAAAGCTGTTTATCTTGTCTATGCACGTATAAGGATGCACTGACCAAGAGGTAATAATACAATTAATTGTCTTCATTGTTTGACTATGCAAGTCAAAGAACGCTATGAGAAACCGGTCTGGTGCTATAATTACAACTCAAGCCCTACCTCCTTTTACATCACCTGGGTTCCTAATCTGCCTAGAAATCCATATAATGAACCCATCCTTGTTTCCATGTCCCACACTTTCTATATTCAAACTCGGCTCTTGTTCTCTTAACGGTGGCGATTAATGAATAGTATTAAGGAGGGATGTTTGCATATTATTGTGCTAATGTAATGGAAATTATTTTATATTGTATAGTGTATATATGAAATTAAGGGTAAATAAGATAAAATCCCACTGCTTCGTGTGAACTGATCTTTTTTTTATTTTTTACGGAAAAAAATCTAAAGGTGTCTTAGTGTTTCAATGGAGGCACCCTCATAGATTGAACAATGGGCCTAAGTGAAGTTTTGGTGCCAGAAATGCCAGTTTGTCCTTGTCGGGGATCAGTTTGTTGATGGCAGAAAAGAACAATGTTGTAGTTGTACATATTTTTTGTTTTTGCATCCGTCTTCATCGTCCATATACAGAATATTGTCATCCCATTTCATTTCAACAAATTAATTACAATACAATCCTGTTCTGAAGAAGGGCCATTACTTCATTCTCATGTAACTTTCTGGAAAATTGACACTCATCTGTGATTTTACATAATTCTCTTTCTGTATTGATGACACTAAAGGCTTGGGCATCAGATGTTTTTGCCATTTGAAGAAAGATCTATTGAATGATACTGTATGTCACCAATTTTGAGAGCACTGTAAACTTGACTTAAGATTTGTGTACATATCAGACTGATCATTCAGCAATAGATCAATTCATGTAATACTTACACTCACTGAAAAGGTAGTCATGTGTGTGCATGATGATAGCCCATTTCAGACTCTGCCTTTAGTTGGTTTTGCTGGAACACACCTTATGCTTATTGCTATTTTATTGGCTTGGTTATTACTGAATCCATTAAAGGGTCATTTCATTGAGGTCCATCCAAATGCTATCATATATCATATGATTGCTTATTTAAACTTAACAATGGGTAATAAACAATTTGGATTTGACTGATGTCAGTCATCTAGCTTGAAAAGCTTGAAATGTGAAGAGGTACCATCCTTTACAATACAATACAATAGAAAAAAATAGTTTATTTGAATGTTGTCATTGCCATGCATTTGATGGCTAACTATTCAACAGGGGCCAGTTGCACCACCAGAGCGTAAGTTCTGCCCTAAGTTAGGGAGTAAAGTCCTTACTAGAGGCTTAGTAACTACTAGTTAGTTTGTAACTAAGTGAGTTACTAACAGGTGTTGCACCACGACTGCTTAAGGCATAACGTAACTAGTAATGCGTAGACTGTTCCTAAAGTAATGTATAGTCGCATAAAATGACGTCATAGCTCCCGAATCCAATGAAAACGAACTGTTTCTAGTAAGGAAACAAAGCTTGTATCGTCTTTTGTCAACAGAGACCTCCGTCTCTCCACTGGCATGTACACAAGTCACTGATATCCGTGCACAGGGCGAGCGCATCCCTGCGCAGCGCACTGCCCTGCAAACGGATTGTATCACAAATTATATTCCTCATACATTTTCCCCCGTTGTGAAGTAACGCAGGGCAGCGCATATTTGGAGACACAGGGGAAGAGAGCGCACCGTTCAATTCGCTGTTGTGCTGTATATGCAGTGGTTGAAAAGTACTCAAATTATCAATCCTGCAATATAGAAATACTCTATTAATAGCAGACACATCGTGAGCTTGTAGATCGGCTATTTTCAAATGGCCGAAATGTATAGGGCTTAATGTAGTCTATGTTTTAAACAGATGGGTCGTTTCATTGTTGAATTAATTAAATAGCCGAAATAATGCTGTCTGCCACGTTTTAGTAATGGTTGCTCTACTCCCATAGATAGGTTACTTAGTAAAGACTTAGTGCTGCCCAAGGGGTGGTGTAAATATTTAGTTGTTACTTAGAGATACGTAAGAACAAATTTGTGTGGTGCAACACCTGACATTTTAGTAATGCGTAAGTCTTGACTTAGAAGCCATTTAAGTTACAACTAGGCTACGTTATAACTTGGTAACTGCTGGTGCAACCCCGCCCAGATGCTTAATTTGAAAACCAGCAGATGTTGAACAGGTCTAAATTCAGTAGTTGTGATGACCCTTTAATTATGAGGTGTGTTGTGGTCCTGGGTTTGGACAATAGTAGTTAGTTAATAGAGATGCTTGACTATGTCTCGATAACTGATATAGAAAGAAGCTGACATCTTGCCTTTTGGAACAATGTAGAACGCATTCAGGGTGGTTAAAGACTAATTGCCTCTCCAGAAGCACTGTCTTTTTCCCAGAACACAAAATACACTAAAACATGGTGTACTTTTATTGACAACTAGTGGAAAGTTTATAGTAAAATGAAAGAGAAATTGAAGCAAAGTGAGTGCTGTTTAGATCAGTATCGATTTTTGGTGCTGTAACAAGTTGACTTTTTGTTGTTGTTTAGTCTCTCGCCAGGGCTAATTCTTTAGTCTTCAAATGTGATGTCCCTTTTGGGAATCAATTAACTTTTGCAAACTAAGAAAAATCATATTTGAAGTTGAACTGGGGATCCCCCACCCTGACAAATACTCAACACTGTAGGAATGAAAATAAGCATTACATTTTGTTTGACTCGGTTCCACAGATACAGTACGTATTGTTAAAATAGACTATCTTAGTATCTACAAGCTCACAATGTCTCGCATTGTGAGCATGTAGATCGGCTATTTTTATTTATTTTTTCTTGGATAATATTTAACAGTTTGGCCAATGTTTGATAATTTTTATAGTATTTATAGTATAGTTTGTAGATTCATTTTGACAAAGTAATGGTCTTTTGTTTGTTTTTTTATTCTAGCGGTATTAAAGGAGCTATAGTCAACTTTTTCTTGAAAAACGGATGTTAAAATAAAAATAATGTTTCGAAAATATTTTATAAAAAAAAATAAGCTTCATACAGTATATGTTTTTCAATTCAAAAATGACCACAAAAAGCGTAAAATAATGATAAAATAATCATTTTGGCCATTGTCGGACCGACACTTTGTTTACATTCTAGTCTGTTAGTCTGTCATTTTGGTACTTTTTCAGGACCCCCTTGGGGGTCATGACCCACAGTTTGAGAACCACTTATTTAAAGCAGGAAAATCTTTAAGGACATTTAAAGGAGTACTATTTATATTAGGACCATTCTTGGGTTAAGGAATCATGCTTTTCCTGAATTCATTCTCGCTTGGTCCAATAATAGCCTTAGCCTTTTGGTGTCCACTTGTTTCAGCAGGTGCATAGTGTATGAGGGTTAACATTCCCACTGAACACTACACCAGGTAATTTAACTAATTAAAATGCCTTCATAGAGAGGGAGCCAATTAGTGAAATCACCAGGTGTAGTGTTCTGTTGAAATGAAATCCTCCATACACTCTGTTGGCCTCCATGACATGGTTGGAGATCACCAATCAAATTTGGAAGAGTTGTACCACTCACGTGGCTACATATAGACACATGCTAACAGAGTGCAGCCCAATAATTTGTTAGGCCAGAGGGTCTGCTGCTTGCTCCTTGGTCCATTAACTTTGAAGTTGAACATGTAGTTGCATAAGCAAATCCATCCAATTGCTGGATCCAGCTACAGCTTCACACATCTCTAAACATGTTGGTATATCAATTAATTATTGGCTTTTATCAGATAGTATTGCATTCACTATTCACAACATGGAATATTCTTTGGCAGCTCTAACTACCACTAGGACTTGGAAGTTTTGGATTTGACTTTACTGGACATTGCTGGCTTCACTGAACCTTTTCTTAACTGTTTAAAAAGAAATCCTCCTAGTGAAATGTCAGTTACATTTACATTGAGGAATTTACTGGCTATTTTCCATCTATTTCTTTGCACATATGGTATATGCTACTAAATATTTCATTGCTTGAAGAGAATCACCTACGCTGTTTATTGCGACTGAAGGTCGCAGTATACCATGAGAAATGTCGCAGCTAGTCAGTCAGTCAGTTAGTCAGTCAGTCAGTCAGTACACATTTTTACAGTCTATGGTTCTATGGGTTTGTGTATGGTTCTATGTTTTTTTTTCTCTGACATCATGCTCTGATGTCACTGTGATGTCAGGGGAACCACTCTTAACAGAGTGGTTTGCCACTCTGACATCACACTCTGGCTTGATGTCCCTTTTATGCCCATATATTTTATGCCCATATATAGTCGACAATGTGATGTCAGAACATGCCCATATATGGGCATTCCCAGATCACACTTTTAATTAATTACGTCCTTGTCGTTTTATGCCCATATATGGAGATCCCTGTCCCGATGTCATCAATGGCTTTACTAATTAACATACCTTGTATGCCCATATATGGAGATCCCTGTCCCAATGTCATCAATATTATCTGGGAATGCCCATATTTAGTAATGCCCATATAGGGCGAGGTCGCATGTCGCCCTGAGGCGTCTTACTGGTGTTTATTTAATTTCATTGATGATTATTACCATAGTATAGTACTTATAAAAACAAAATTCACTCACTAAGCACCACACAGAGACCCTGGTTCAGTACCTGGCAGCGATACCTCTGGCTTGGCTGGGTGCTCCAGTGAACACAATTGGCATTTGGCAGTGTCTATGGGTGGGAAGCTGGCAGGAGATTGTGTCCTTGTCGCTGCACTCGTACCAGTTGGTCATGGTGCCTGTACAGCAGGGAGGGGATCTGGGAGATGGCGTGAAATTCCTTACTTTCAGGTGAAAAGAGGCGGCTGTCGACTCGGTGTGTACATGATAGTTGGCACCCTCAAGTCCAACAATGGAGGTTGCGGGAAAAGGGGACCACACATCACAGTTTTGGTGTCATTTCAGAGACAGTTGTTGTCTGCAAATGAAATGTTTAAATTTGTGATTGTTTCTCTTTAAAGCAGTGTTTCTCAATCTTAACCTTTCTTGGGCCAGTGCCTACCTATCCGATGTCCACATCCAATAAAAATGTAGGCGAACTGTCTGCTCTGAAAATCATTGTTTTATTGTGTGGCTTATATAATTTAGGAAACAGTCATTATTTGAACTGTAGAATTAGAATTGTATAGCCTATAATAGGCCTGGCATACCATTCTATTATTTTAGTGTAAAACAACTGCTACAATTATACATTTTGCAGGTAGCAAACAAAAAGCATCCTTATAAATGGTTCCATTGTAAAACCCAGAAGAGTATTATGGACTGTGCTCAAGTGAGCTGCCGTTTGCTAATCGCCACAAAGGATCCTATTCAGTGCACCTTATATTGTAGTCACGTAACATCAATAATTTTTACTATACCATTTTTTTGATAAATTGCAAGTTAAAATTACCCCCAAGGTTATTATGCAATTTCATACAAAGACCTGCTGAATCCACTGCATTTGTCAACAAACTATTGAAAATAGTGGGGTTTTTTTTTTTGCCCAGCACTGCTAGGACATTGTCAGACATGGATAATGGATAGTATTGATGAGAAACCTTTTAGCTGCTGAATAAGGAACTGAAAAATAAATCTTTACATAATGTTGGCTGCACTGAAATTAGTGACATACCAAATCCTGCAACTCCAATGGTGCAGCCGAGAAGATCTAACAAGGAATGATGCGTCTAACGAAGGTTCGAGAAAGAGCTTTAGTTCCAATCTAATGATCTCCATGATGGTGTTTGAAAATACTTTAATCTTTAATGCAGTTTTCAGTGACACCGTACGACGCACGTCAGGCCTAGTAGCCGCCCCAGCCATACTTCCACCTGTACAAACTTAAGATAATGCAATTATGACGGTTCAAGGTTTCTTTATTGTTACATCTTATGTATGAGCACATGAGAGACATGTTTTCCTCAGACGTAGCAGCATTCATTGTAATGATAATAATGATCATATACACTGTATACAACAACAAAGAAATAATGAGAGAAAAAAACAATAGCAGCAGTATTGAGACAGTTTGCTCATTGGTCCTAGCCTTCAAATATGCAAGAGGGACTCAATACCTTATTGCTTGCTTTTATTGCTACCCAGCGTTGTCTGAATGCTCCCTAGGGGCGGTACCGCCTCATTGAGAAACACTACTTTAAAGGGTCTTCACTTTTGAGAGATACTGTTTACTGATCAGTTTACTTTTGGACACTTGTACACTGGAACAAACTTGACACTGCATTCATATACTGTAGATGCATAGTTCTTAGGTAGGTACAGTACATCTGGCAAAAATAATGGCGCTTTACTCAACTCTTCAGTTCCGATATTATGGATGGCAAATTGATGATGCTTTACTCAACTCTTCAGTTGAGATATAATGGATGGCATCAGATTTGGTCAGAATGTTTTGATTCTCAAACATCTCTGTTTTGTACGTTTGAAATGCTATTTCAATTTTATGTAGTACATGCTGTTATCCATGTTTTGACTCAGAACACTTGGATTTAGACCCATAGTCTG
Organism: Nannobrachium achirus; assembly: GCF_963921795.1. Classification (NCBI taxonomy): domain Eukaryota; kingdom Metazoa; phylum Chordata; class Actinopteri; order Myctophiformes; family Myctophidae; genus Nannobrachium; species Nannobrachium achirus. The sequence continues at coordinate 23,301,641 of NC_137827.1, forward strand.
AAGGGATTTTCCTTCCTCTCTTTTGTCAAGGACTCGGCGTCCACAGATGACATGTGGTAACACAACCCCCCCAACCACTAACACAGCATAGAGTTTACAAACCGCCACCCTCTCAAGACCCCACAGCAGCTCCGCTCAGCAGTCAGTCTCTCCGCCACTCTGAGCGTTTGGTTTCTAAGAAGGGAATGTGATGCGAGGAAGAAGAGGAGTTGCGTGCACACACCTGGAATAGTGCGGCATCGGTGGAGTTAAGGATCCTCAACCATTTTGTCTCCCCTTTTTATGTTCATCCAACATAATACTTAATATTCTCCCTTATAGTAATCCATAACGAGTGAGTTCACCGGGTTTTCAGTTTGTTAGTTTTTAATCAGCTTAAAGATGATTTTTTCCCCCTTCTGTTTTGTTTGTTGCTGTAATTAATTTGATTCACATTTCCTTGTGTGTTTGTATATTTCTGTTTTTTTTTTCTTTTTTGTGAAGTGCAATTGTCCTGTACAAACAGCCTGTATTTAATGCAGCTTGATTTTAAGTTAAAAAAAGAAAAATTAAAAAAAAGAAAAGAACCTTTTATGCACTATCTGCCCCCAAACCACCACCTCCACCACCCTGCTCTTCTGGAGTTCTAACAAATGTCTATTCAGTGAATATTACTGTTGTCCTCCAGGCGCTACATTTTTCCTCTCTATACTGCTTTTTTGTTTTTTAGTTGGTCTTTGCTCCTTAAGAAACGGGTAAATTGTATAGGTTGACAGCACAGTAAGCTCAATATATCAAACCATTCAAATCCTAATTATTTTAATAATTTCTTTTCTGTTTTTCTTTTTTGTATTTTATTTTTGTAAGTGATCTTTTCTTTTACATGCTCAAGTAATAACAGCAAAATGTTTTTTTCTGTCATTTTGGAAGAGTGAAATGAAAAAGAAAAAAAAGAAAAAAATCAATTTCATCTTAAGGCAGATGAAAAAGGAGTTCCCAGAGAGTTTGAGGTTTGAAGGTGATGCTCATCTAAAAACCTGTTCACGCTTGCCATGTTTGTCTGTGCAAATAGACATGTAATTGCAAGTGTGCTTCTGTGTGTGTCTGTGCGAGAGTGTGGGTGTGTGTGTCCGTGCAAGAGGTGTGCATTTCTGTAGAGGTAGATCTGTATGTGCAACCATAAATTAAACTTTGCTAAATGCCTATGGTAGTTCAGATAGCAAACCAACCCAGGCTGGAGATCAAGGGAATTGCTCCCCCATTGCTTAACCATTGTCCACCCAGCCATCTTTTCTATATCAACACAAGAGGCTCTCTTTACTCCTTAATCCAAAAATGTTGGATAACAGTTTACATGTGTAAAGCCTAATTTATATTTTGGCGCGTGGTGTTGCTCGGCGAATATAAGATACGAATTAGGTGTTACGCAACAACATATAAATTAGTCTTAATGCTATTTGAACAACTTAAAGGTATATATATATATAAATATATATATATTGTAATGTCAGAAGATAACAAGTAGTTCAATTTACCCATATGTTTTATAGCTAGTCAGCATCTCGACTAGTTTATCCACACAACCTTTGATATAATTTCCTGAAGATACATTATTATCAATGCCCACCATGGGTGCCATATGATTTGAATGCTATTAGCTTTATGACCTCCTATGCCAAGTTTTTTTGTTTTTGTTTTTTTTCTTCACAATATTCAGATTTTGTATTTGGTACAGATATAATTTTTAGGTCATAGCCGCTAACATTACCTGCTAATTTACTTCATTTGAACGGTTAAAGCACTGACTATTTTGGAGGAATGCGCCTGCTCCCTGTCTGGTTAGCTAAGTTGAGAGATGTCTCTCAACTTAAAGGTGTTTCTTCTTTTTAAATGGTCTTTATTTGTTGACTCAAAACAAGATCAAATCCACTAGATGTATCAAGGTTTCCTGGTTGTATAGCACCTTTTTACTCCCTTCATGTTGTGGCGCGCTCTGCTTAGAAACCTCCCCACCACACCAGAAGTCAGAGCACAAAACGGTTTGCTGCTATAGTGAATGATCTGAGTTGACTTGCAGTTAATTTTTCCCTTCTTTTAAAAGATGAATAGTCACTGACTAAATCTGTATTTAACACACAGTAGATACAGTATATTTCTTGAAGAGACATTTTTATTTCAGATTTATTTTCTTCCATTGTTTAAAATTGCATTGTTTGAAATTTATGTATGTGTATATTTTTGACTTAAACTATCAAGGAATAAATGATGTCGCCTGAGTTAGTTTTTGCAGTGGACAAGATAATGTTCTGTTTTGTCTTTGGATGTTAATTAAGAGTTGAAAATTCTAGGTATAGAAAACTTTCCCTTTTTGCTTCTTAATCTCCCTCTGAACTCTGCTCAGTTTTATTTATGTAACACAAAGTAGTGGACTAAATATATAATTCCTTTATACAATTGACAATCCTAACTTTTACTATAATTGGCCCAATGAAATGTAATGATTGTCTTTTTTATTCTTTTGTTTATTTTGCAGTACACATAACTTCTGTTGAGATTGATTTATATCCTGAATGAACCGATTCTGTTTTATGGCACAGTGGGCCAAATACCACTAGACCCTCTTATTTCTATGAATGACCTTTTATTACAGTATATAACCTGCAAAGGTTTAAGAATATGTCTGGCCCTGAGGGTGGGATTTTATTTGATTTTGAACTTTCCATGCAGATGGTTTGTTGCTTTGAAAAGCTTCAAATAGTCACACTACTGTAAATATATGTAACAGCATGGTCATAATTTATTGGCTCATTAGACCAACGGACGTGTTGTGGAAGTGGTTATCCACTTGAAATCGTTAACGGTTCCTCTTGTAATTCAAAATGAGGAAACAAAATACGTGATTCCTTATTTTTTCTCTCCATCAATCCTTGGTCTCCCTGCTTATCTCTTACCCATTAAGTCAAGAGGAACCGCAATTACAAAGCAGTGTGTACTAATAATTTAACTGCTGTAGACGATATCTATTTTTAATCCCAGTCTTTTTGGAGTGATGGAATATAGGCCACATTACTGTGGGTATGTTATTTTTTGAATATGCCTATCTATTTACATGAAGTAAACAATGAAAAGCTCTCAACTATTCTCAGCAAATGATTCAGTCTTTTCAATAACCTCAGATTGGAAAGAAAGCTATCGGTATATTTCAAAATTGCTCTTTTTATTTTTATTTTAGATAAGTAAAACATTTCTATGCCATCTGTAAAGCTGTACCTTTTTGCGCTGGATTGCTTGTGTTTGGTAAGTCAGGTCACTTATTGTCACTGTTGTCTACCAGTTTGCAGCACCTATTATTGTTAACTTGCTAGGTGTGAATAACATTTAAGCAGAACATGGCATGCAATTCTTTCTGCAAACTAAACGAAGAACACGCATACACTTAGCAACTTGGGGGCCATCTCCTGTTTTTAGATCTATGTCAGGGGTCTTTGCTAAAGCTGCACTTCCCCTTAGTAATCCTGCAATTCAGGATATGGCCCTGAAATGATGCTGGTTTATATTGTGTTGTGCTTTTATACAGATTTGATTAATCAAAATAACTTCTGCTACACAACTTTTATTTCTGAAAATGAAAAAGGTGAATATTGTTTTTGTATGGGATGTTATTTGCAGTGGTTTGACCCGTATAGGAGTTTTTCTTTTATAATATATAATTTAATAATCACATGCACCCCACCCGTTTAAAAAGCAGACAAAAAAAAACTGAACTCCAAACATCTCGCCGTCCGTATTTATTAAAGTTTCATAAAACTACCATACCTCATAACATACATAGGACGCCCTTTCCCCTCCCTCCAGAACTGACACAATCGAGCGGGTCATAAAGCCTTTAGAACTTGTGTTCTTTAAGATTGATCCATTTGGGCAGAATAATTCTACATTTTGTTGACGTACAGTACTGGATTAAAGTGTGCTGATATGAAATTGTGATTTAAATGACCACTGCGAATTATAGCCTATTTTGTCAACTTGACCTTGTCTTATAAGATAGTACCCCTCTAAAAGAATGCTCCCAAACACCCTTGCTCATGTAATTTCACCAACTGATCTACTTTTGTGATTCATTTAGTACAAAGATCTAGAATTGTATCAAGGTTCAGGGTTCTAGAAATGTGAGATATTTAGGTGTGATTCAATGACAATGGTCATATGCACTGATCGTCTGTATAATCAGTTTATTTTTTATTTTTCACAAAAGTATGTTATTGTAGGGGGGAAACTATTATAAAGCTATTTACAGGGTTACCTTTGCTTGCCTGGAACTAGGTTTCTGTATATTGATGTACAGAGGTGTACCTGGCTGAAGTTAAAGAGATTTTAACACTTGCGCCCTATTGTACATATTAATGTACCTCAGTTGTGGCGTTTTACTGTGTGACCCTTAGCAGTGGTGGGTTACGCGTCTCCTTCCAGGGAGACCTGAGCCTCACGTTGCTGACTTTTTCAGCTCATTAATAAGCTCACCGATTTGCCTTACCTAATCTAATGTTACCCCCTAAAGTACTTAAATGGACCACTATGAGGAGTAATTCTACTAGACATTACTTTCTTATAGATAAAAAACTGGCTTCCATGTAGGGTTCTTAAAGTATCGACATAGTGACATGTTGTGCTGGTAGTCACATGGTACAAATGTTCACCCATTGCTGGTATGTATACCCCCCTCCCCATGTTACCTTGTTAAAATATTACTCATATTATTATTTTTTTCACTCCAGCAGATGATGTCATAATTTAACAAAATGCAAGTGTTTAACAATATTGGTAACCTTGTAAGCATTCAAAAATGTGCGCGCATACATTCATGTCTGCTACATATGAATACATTCAAGAATAGCTTTAGAGTGCTGTAGATAAGTATTGTCAATGTTGATTCAAATGCTTCTCAGAGGCCTCTGTGAGTGACTTTACAAAGTTCAATAACTGTATATTTTGTATTATGTTCTAGTTCCAAAGGAATGACAGAAAAAAAAATGTTTAAAAAAGCTTTGTTCCCTGAACTAAATTGTACTATTTGTGTTGTCGATTGAACAAATTGCATTCCTCGCTTGTGAATTGATGCGTTTCTCTCCTTCCTCCCAGAATATCCGCCCCTCCTTTCTTTCATTTTTTAGCCTTTGAAGTTTGAATAAAATTTCTAGTTTGCAGAATGTATCACTAAATAAATGGGTTGTTACCTTGTACCTCTCATTTCATCTCTTTTGATCTACACGGAATAATGTGAAAGGACATTTTTGATTTGGAAGTGTGTGGCGGGGCGGGGGGGGGGGGGGGGGGGGGCCTAAATGCTGCTTAACTGGGAACTTATTTGACCATAAATGGTGTCAGGGCCTTGCAGAAAATAAGAGATCATTTCAGGCATGACGATGCTTTGGTAATGCCAGCTAATATGAATGATATTTTTGCATCATATTCCAGATTCTGTACTAGCTATGTTATAATAACTAATCAAAAGTTTATTGACATATTGGAGGGTATGTGCATGCATAAAGTGAATGGCAAAGTGAGTTTAATGTCTAATGTAATCAGATAGGACTTTAGTGTTTGGATGTATGGGCTGTCAAGGCCAGAAAGTAGTTTTTTTGCCACTCGGTAGGCGTTCCCACATAACCTCCGGGTATGATCTGATGTCACGCGCATACCCTCTATTCAGTGCTCTTAATGTAAGTAATGTCGTTATCACACAGATCTAGTGATGACTTGTTTTGTGAGAAGCAAGCACAATGTTATTCTTGTTTACGATAACTAGGCCGGTGACCAACGGATTGATGCAAGTTAGGAATGCATGCCCTACCCGTTTGCCATTTATCGTTTGCCTAACCGTTGTAGGCTACTACTCGTACTCATCAGAGTACCCACTGCCTTTGCCATAGAACTTGGAGGCTAGTCGATTATGTCATTACTATGATGTCATTGATGACATCGGGGATCTCCTTAATGGGTATAAAATGGACGTAGACAGACAGACGTGGCTATGTATGAGCATAAAAGATACAGACATTTGGACGGTTACGGGAATTCGATTTATAGATGATAGAATCAACCATAGCCATAGCCATGAGTCCTCTCATTGACTTAATCTTATGGTGACGTCTGTGTCCATGACACTTCCATTTTAGCCCCCCCCCCCCCTCATGTTTACGGAAAGCGCCACAACTTGGGTATCGTACCCCCATATTCCATGAAGGGCTGCCCCCTCTCCCATTCTAGGCAAGTCACTTTCCTCCTCGTCTTTTGGTGTTGTGGTTACCAGACTTCTCAACAGTCTTCTGTTTCATGCAAGCAAAAATCGCAGCTGATTCCTACTGTATGGTGTGCTGATGAACATAATGAACGCTTGACTTCATTCTTGTACCCCTTGTCCTTAAGTCTGGTACAAAGTTCATGAATTAAACTATTATTACAACCAATCTATGGTTGCACAGACATTTGGGTCGCGTCATTGCACAAGATTGAGAATCATTGTGGTTAATTGGTGTAACTTTGCCCTGCCCCTTTCTTGATTGGTCTGTTTGGTAGTGTTTTATAGTTTATAACTTCGGGACCACTTGTCATACAGATTTGTTGGTTACCTCACTGGACTCTGTAGAGTGTCCTGGTTACCTCACTGGACTCTGTAGAGTGTCCTTGTCCTTCACTGATCTTGCCCTAGCAGCCGCCTACTACACCCTTTACATTTATCACACTAAATGTGTATAATTGTAGATCATTTGACTTTTTGCACTGATAAAAGTATATGAACAATAGATCAAACCAGGTGGCCTCTCTACCCATTAAAGGACAACTCCAGACTAAATAACATCTAGGCATCATTTTCCTACTTATATTGATCCCAAATGATCGCTTTTATGCCATTTTTGGCCAACACTCTACTAAACTAATGTTATTCTGTTGGGTGTTTTGCCAAGTCCCAGAAATGATGCACTGTGATTGGCCAGTACAGTCACTTTGATTGGCACTTTGATTTGATTGCCGAATGCTTTATGAGCCTGTGGTGGCTCTTGTGGGACAACCAAGGTTCATGGATGTGTTTGTAAAGACAACTACTAACCCATTCATGAAAAAAAATAAAAATAAATGTTAAAGTGATCAGCTTATGGGCTCCAATCTATTCTATGAGGGCTGCTGGGAAAACGGGACAACAGGGGCATTTCTGCCTAATAGACCCTAATAGGTCATTTGGGATCAATATAAGAAGGAAAATGAGCCTAGATGTTATTTATCGTGGAGTTGTCCTTTAATGGGTATTTTGCTCCGGTCCAGGTCTATGTCGGAAGTGTCCCTGAGAAAGATGGAGTGCAGTAATATTTTCCCCCCTACAACATAATCATCAGGCTTTATGATTATACTTGAAGATTTGTTTCAAAAAAGTGTACAGAAAGTGTTAAAATTGTGTTTTATGGTGACCCAACTGAAGTTAGCCACACCCACAGTGTTGTGTGGTAAAAAGGGGAGGGGCTGATATTATGATGTCATTATTTCAGTTGTACCTTTTGACTCGGAGGCTTTCAACTTTCAGGAAGTAACCAAATATACACACACTGACAGGCGAATTGCATTTCATACTGCCACAGAACACCTGTGTTCTGGAAGCCAGGCCCCGCCCACCATGGCATGCGCTGTTGGTGGTACACTACAGCAGCACTGATGGAACAGATGGAACAGATCCATCACATTTGGAACAGTTTCTGGAACCGGTTTATCACACTGTCAGAGCTGGTATGTGGACTTCATGGCTGCTATTTGTACTCTCCCTGAGTCACAGACCCGTAAGGGTCCATTTGGAACCCCCTATAAGCATTGGGCGTGGTTTTCAGGTGCCACAAAAATCTCGGCCATTCATTTTTCCCATAGAGATTTAGAAAAATATTGAAATAGATTATTTTAAGCCTAGAATCAAGCCATCCAGGATCCTGGTGAATCATGACCATAAAACTTTGCATTTCTTTAGTGGCACCAGAAAACCAGAAAAGTAACTTGTAGCCTACATTTACTTAAGTACAGTACTTAAGTACAATTTTGAGTATTTGTACTTTACTTGAGTATTTCCCATTTTTAATTATTTTACTTCTACTCCTCCACTGGCTGTGGTGCTCTCTACAGGGGAGCGCTCAGGAAATCAGTCTATAGTAGATGTCTTCAACGGGGGTCTGGGACCCCTAGGGTGGCCTCGGAGATACTGCAGGGGAGGGACTTTATTGTCTCCACCAGCCGAAGGCTGAGGGAGAGTATGTTTTCCCGTCCGTCCGTCCGTCCGTGCGTGCATGCGTCCGTGCGTCCTCGCAGTTTGTGAGCAGCTAATCTCAGTCACCGTTGGCCCGATCGCTGCCAAACTGAGCACACACACTCCCTGGATGCCAATCTAGAACCTCTGCCCCACATTTTTCAAATCAGCCTCATGGTGGCGCTATAACAGGCCGATTTGTGTGGCCTGGTTGTTACCAGCTAATCTCCGGCGCCGTTGGCCCGATCGCTGCCAAACTGAGCACACACACTCCCTGGATGCTAATTCAGAACCTCTGCCCCACATTTTTTAAATCAGCCTCATGGTGGCGCTATAACAGGCTGATTTGTGTGGCCTGGTGGAGACCTGTGCTCGGAAGAGCACTGCTTCTAGTTATTTTTGTTTTTGCACGAACCACTTGACCATTTTCATCATACAGTGCTGTTACACTAAAAATAGCCGATCTCCAAGCTCATGGCATTGCTGTAGATCACCAAATTCTGCCATTTTTGAACATTTAAATCAGCACTTTTTACTGTGCAAAGTGTGCATTCACACTCGGGCTTCTGTGCATTCATACTCAGGCATGACTTCATGCCATCCGCTGTGTGTGACAATCAACCAGCTCTTCCATGGCTGCATGACTTGTCAGTCTACAGCATGGTGTCATTGACCTGTCTGAATATCACAGTGGTCTTTGTCTTCTCTCTCTGTCTGTCTCTCTGTGGTGAATGCAGTGCAGCAGAGAGAGCAGCAAGAACTGGGGTCCCGGAAGGGGTCCTAAGCTAAATGAGTTAATTTTGCTACTGTAGTTATAGTTAAAATCAGTACTTTAACGCTAATACATAAGATATTTGAAAATAGTCAATATAAGCTCACAAGATGTGAAGCTTGTAGGTCTATTTTTAAAAAGTCTTGAAATAAATGAAAAAGAAAAAAATGATCCTATCCTACATTAAAATTGGCTAACGGGAGGAAAGGCTGGCGGACAACGTCATCACGCGCATGTCACTATGACTCAGAAATACCATACCAGTAAGACTCCCTAATCGGGAGATAAGCGACCAATGGTCGCTTATCTCCTGTCACACTGCTGACATCAGTATGACATCACACCGTACACAAATGACCCTTATACCAGGAAAGAAGCATTTCTTCGACTCAGACCTTATCGCCAGGGTTGGCTTATAGCAGCTGTCGGTAGGACCATATATGGATTCTGTTAGTTAGTGTGGATCTCCTAACAGGGCATCATCTGGGATACAATCCCTTTTATGCCCATATATGGAGATCCCTAACAGAATCCCTTTCATGTCCATATATGGAGATCCCTAACTGCTAGGGTAAAAAAACATGGTTGCTATGGTAAACAGTTGGTTGCTAGGGTAAACAGTTGGTTGCTAGGGTAAAACCATGGTTGCTAAGGTGGTTGCTAACGTACACTAACAAACCAGCAACAACAGACTGTTGCCACAGCAACGTACACAAAAGTTTGTGTACACATGTGGTGTGATGTCATACTGATGCGGAGATATGAGCAGGGCAAAGGTGTGACGTGTGACGGACGGACGGCCGGTGGAGGTTTTCATAGTAAACTGCTCCCTGACGGTCGCAATAAAGAATTCTCAATGCAGTTATGTCCAAATATGGAGTCTGTTGGCTAACTTCAATTTGTCATCATCATGGCATCAGGCACAAACAAATGAGTCAGTTCCATATATGGGCACAAAAGGGGGAATGCCCATATATGGTAATATACTGATGACATCAGGGATCTCCATATATGGGCATGAAATGGACTAGGACTGACAGATACAGAGATCTCCATAATGGGCATATCGGTCGGATCGGCAGTGTGACGCACCCCAAACTTATAGTTTCACAAATCTTGAATGGGACAAAAAATATTTTCATATGGGGGCCTGTGGCCAAATAGAAACAAAATGAACAATTCTGACATGAAAGAGTTTGAGAACTAGAGCTCAGAGGATGGCCAGGGTAGTCCATAGCTACTGGGATTAGGAGCCATGGGAGGGATTACTGTAAATGTCAACATAATGTCATGAGCTGTGTTAGAAGGTCAAACGTTCAAACGGTGCTCAGTGGCGACCAGTTAATAAATCAGGTATAATTTAGATTGTTGTGGTTCTCTTGATGACATAGACTGACACTTGCATAGTAAAAAATATGTTCATTAATTAATGTGTTTTAATTAATTTACACTTTCATTGTTGAATTGGACATTACTGTGTAGAGTTTTGAGGGTGCAAAGTCATTATTTAATAGGTCTTTTTTATAAGACTTAATTGTGCTCATGTTTCATGTTAGGGAATTTCAGATTTCTTTTAATTTTATTATTATTATTATTTTTATTTTTTTAAATTTGAAATATTCAGTGAAGGGTGACAGGAGCGGAGTTGATTGTTGCTCAGGCCCTTGCTAACCACATGCTTAAGTGGTTAGTGGTGCATTAACGCCCCAATTCCAATTTCTTTACTACGAATCTGTGATCACTTTTAAATGCAGGCTATTCTCACACTATTTTACTTCAATACACAACCCTTTGTATGTAAACTTAGATGTGGAGTTAAATTCAATACACAACCCTTTGTATGTAAACTTAGATGTGGAGTTAAATTCGATTCAGCCTCAGACTCTCTTTAGATTCCTACTAAAGTTGGCGCAGATGAATGGAATAACTGTACCATATCCTGTTCACTGAACAAGGACCATTGAAGCAGTCAGTTAACAAGTCAGCTAGCCAGAGGGGGGCACTGTTATTAGCTCTGCCAATTAGGGTTTGTTACAAATACCAACAATAACTGTTCTCATATTGAAACAAATAAGGTTACACAGTTACACAGCTTTTATGAGATTGTATCTGTGTTATTTTGTTGTGGTTATTCAGATATGGAACTTTGGACTGAGAACCTTTCAAATTCAAATGTTTGTATAATGGTCATGGAAGTTCTGTACACTCACACACACTGTTTGCTATTTGTTAATTGTGTACCCTATCCTACTTAGCGTAGGAGCCTTTTTATGGCATTACCGTACATCTTTGTCTGTTAATACACCGATAAATTATGACACTCAAAACTATTGCTAAAAACACGCTTTCAAAGGAAATTCCAATGTCCGAACTACAGCTAAGCATCTACGGCCATCTGTAAAGTAGTATCCTACCCTGCATCAGGATCGAAATTTGTCAATGGAAGAGTAGGGAGACCGGTCAAAATAACCTTTAATTCATTAAAATAAGTAGCTTTATTGTATATACCAGGGGTCTTCAACAAGGGGTACAGGACCCCTAGGGGGTCCTCAGAGTTACTACAGGGGGTTGTCCAAATCTTCCAATCCTTTTCATATTAACAACTTGAACCCTAGTGTCCATATTCTGAGAACTGTAGCCAAAAACAGCCGATCTACAAGCTCACGACGCTATCTGAAAACACAAATTGTCATGAATCCAAAATACACTGATGATTGTGCTGTCAAACAATGAAACTATATGGAATCTATGAAAAGGTTATGGGGGGGGTCCCTACTTAATTTCTCTCTCAACTAAGGGGTCGTTGGCCTGAAAACATTGAAGACCCCCGGTGTATACATTTGTAATTTAACTGTAAGTGTACGTAGTCATTAGGTCTGAGGCCACCTGTGCCCGCTAATGAATCACATTGGCCTTATATTCCGGCACATCAAAACACGGCCACGTCAGCCGCGGCCATCATCAAATGGAGCTGGACCGTCATCTGCCTGCCATTGTTCAGCGCATGTCATGCTCTGTTTCTCATGGTGGAAACCCATTTGAGCTTGACTAATGCAGCAGTGCAGACACAGCAGTAAAGAGAGGTGGGGGTGGCAGGGCTCACTGCTTACTCTGTGGATGGTTTCTATACTGAGGTCACTGAGCTCTGGATTTACTAATTTGCTTTAGAGCACACCGGGGACCCTTTTCCTTTTCATGATTGCCCCACAAATGGAGAAATATTGTACAGAAAAAGCGAGGCGAACTTGTAATATTTCTCCTGGACTGTTAAGTGTTTCATGGCTTATTGATACGCTGTGGTGTATCAATAACCAGGGTCAAACCCGACAGAATTTGCCCTCGATTAAAATCTCACTTAGGAAACGACATTCAACAAGCCCATGGCACCGTTTCCTTTGTTCTGCTGTGCAGTTATCGTTTCTTTCATAGCATCTTTCCATAACCTCCCCCCACCCTGCTCGCTTTCTCTCCCTCCCTCTCTCTCTCTCCCTCTCTCTCTCCATTTTCTCTTTTTCGTGAGTGTACTTGTTGCCCGAGGTCACTTTGTCACAGAGAACACAAGCTTTTCTCACATGGTCACAGCGATTCAATGATTGGAGTGTACAAACAAGCAGATCGGGCAGAGATGACATCTATAGCCCCATCAGCCCACACCCACCCACCCCTCCCCCTTCCACTCTGTGCCCTTCTCCAACCTACAGACACGGACACTGCATCAGAAATGTCCTTGCTCTCTCACTTTGTCATACACTCTCTTTCAGTGTCTGTCTCTCACTCACTGCAGGAGTGAGTGACACCCCCCCCAGTGGCATCAGTTCAGAAAAAGCTAAGGTATGGCAACATGACTGGTGTCTTGCATGCACGCCTTCGCGTGCATGCAAGACACCAGTCATGTTGCCATACCTTACTAGCAACATGCATGATACATTTATTTCAAGTACATTTTCTCCTCGTTTCTACGGTTTCTTGGGCTGGATATGGCAGCCTGGAACGGTTGTTCAAGTGCAGATAAACTTAGCATGTTAGTAAACGTGCCACAATTAACAATAATGCATTGCACCTGTGCAGCTGTCCTGCGGAACCTGGGAATATACCATTTTGTCAAGATGGGGAGAATAAAAGTGTGGAGAATATAATTATAATACCTTGTTAAAGTGACCATTTTGTAAAATTTTGCATTTGTAGTTATTTTACTGTAATTTAACCAGCACAGATAGACAAAGAGACATTCATGGATTTATATTTAAAAGTAACTTTTATTTCCCCCCCTGGACCCAGGGTATGGCAGCTGCATACCCCTGCCATACCCAATTGACGCCCCTGACCCCCCCCCCCCCCCCCCCCCCACACACACACACACACCCCTCCCACATGAGGTGGCTTACACAAGCCACTGCCCTGGGAATCCCAGCTCATTATCCTGCACCCCTGAGACGCAGTTCACTGTAAATTAGGACACCAAACGAGGCAGCCTTGTTAAGAACCCACAGATACACTCATTAGCATTAGCAACTTTCCTCGTTAGAGCCTGTATCAGCATTTTCTTTTTTTTTTTTCATACCAAAATATTGTGTCCTGTCATTCCTCTGCACTGACATGGAAGATTTAGGATTAATGTCAGCTGTGGCTCGTGGGTCAGCACAGTTGTTTTGGAAGAGAGATGGCACAGATTGGTCAGTGGTGGGGGAGAGCTGTGGTATTTGACAGCTGCCCCTTAGTGCCAACGCTCCTATCCTTCCCCTTTTTTCATGTTGCCATGTCACAGCTGAGTTGAGCATCCATAGTGGTGCTGTTTCCCTGTCATTCAGTTTCGAGTTTTCAAAAAACACTTGATTGTTCACCTTCTCTTCTTGTGTGTAATGTTTTCTGAAGCACAGCTGCATTAACGTCACACTTCCAATGGCTTCAGTACATCTGTCATTGTCTTCCGTCAATCCATAGGAGCAATTTTCTTCATTCGTCCCATTCCCCAAAGAACGATGTATTGTATCTTACTGTGAATGTGTGTATTGATGGATATGTGACTGATGATAAATAGTTTTTTCTTTTGTACACTGCACAGTCTATTCTGATCAAGCATGGTTCTCTCGTCTGTCTGTCAGCTTGGGCTTTCGGTTTGTCCGTGGTGAGATTGAAACGTTTGTGACCCTGTGCAGACATGTGTCATATTGTTATCGCTGTGGAGAGCCCTCAGTTGGTATTGGCTTTTTTCTCCACTTAACGTGGCAGTGTTTGTCCCCCTTTCTACCTCCAAGTGTCTTTTTCTTGCCCTTCTTGCATGCTGTTTAGAAGTCTGTCAGTAGCATGCATCCACTGAATGATTGATCCATCCTCCTGCATGCTGTCACCTCTGGTAAGCCTTTATATTCTGACATATGATTGTGTAGTTCAATAGAAATAACTGGTTTTCTTTTTTCTTTTTGACAATTCTTTTCATTATTTGCCTTTTTGTCAGTCGTGAGGTGTTAATATAATATACAAAAACGCACAAGCAATTTCTGGCATTGACTGGCTACACACATTCCGGCATTCACACTAGATACTAGCAGACGCAAGGTACATACATATGTATATACAGACAGGTGACAAATTAAAGTTAAAAACCGAATAATGAGTGGAGAAACATAACAAATGCCCATGCTTCCATACAGGTGTACTGCATTGACACAATTAAGCAATTAAAATCCTATAGTTTTCTGTGGCATACATAAATTCTGAGCAGGCCCAGCTGACTTTGATTTTGGGTCAAGATGGCGAGAGAAAACAATTTAAGTGACTACAAAACAGGCTACGTTATTGGGACATGACTCTGACACCTGGTTTCTTATCCCTCTCTGCTCTACTATCTAATAAAGCACAAACTACCCAAGAATAATACTATAACTATAATTACTCTGCGCGATCATCTTTATCCTGCAGTATATTGAAACACTTATCTATCCTTGTGGGAGTGATCTCTTTTAGGATGACAATGCCCCATCCACAGGGCTCGAGGGGTCAATGAATGGCTTGTTGAATATGAAAATCATCTGAATCATATATGGCCTTCACAGTCACCAGATTGCAACCTCAATAAAACACCAAAATTAATGTTAGACGGGTGTTCCATCCTTCTAATTGAGTTCCATAAACATCATTGCAAACTGTTCTCGTGGACTTGGCAGCCCAACACTTAGGATTTGTCACATGCATACATAAACACTATCCATTAATGACTGAAATATCGGCAAAATATAAAAAGTAGTTCACCTTCACCCTGATCTTCTCCTCCACAGAACCCAGACATTCTCTTCTTCCGGGGTTTCAGCTAAAGCAGGAACTAATCAAAGGAAGTCAACCAGGGGCTATCACTAATGAGTACCCACCCTCTCATTGTTTTACTAGAACGTCTTTCCATGTATGTCCACATAGACGCTTGAAACGGCATTTGTTTATAATTTCATATGCTTTTTATGTCCACAACCCGTTATTGTATAATGGTGCTCCTAACAATGGTCCAAAACCTTATTTGAGTTAATACTCAATATGTACAGGGATGGAAACTTGACTCGTACACTAGACTTTAACTGATACTTTTCTGAACAGAGTAGTGCCACAATGTGTTCTCTAGCCTGATAGCCAAATAGACAAACTGACACAGTATTTTTGCCTCATGTAAAAGGAGCCAGGTTTGACAGCTAATTGGGCAATAATCAATCCTGGAACAGAAGGTAACATGGAGAGTTCCACACAGCATTGTCCTTACCTACATATTATAGGGAGCTATTATTGTTTTCATAGGATGTGAGGGAGCGCTTGTTTTCGTCGAGCTTTGCTTAAGCAAGTGAGTTGCCGTGCCGAACATTATGTCCCGCGTCTTGCATCATACAAAAACAATAATTTAGTCTGTTAAGAATATGACCGAAGGTAAAAAAGCAACAATATCCAACATCTTTAGGGCGGTCCTTCATATTGTGACAGTAGGCTTATTGGTAGGTTTGTTAGTGGACGTTCTCGCCGCTGTTATAGCAACGACATTGCATTTATCACTTAAAGTTGTATTAAAGATTCACGCAACAACAAATCACATAGACATACAAACCCCACAAGACAAAAAAAAATGACATAGCATACACAAATAAGAATAAGAAAATAAAAAGTGACAACTGTTCACATTATAATTCTGAATTCACACATATTCCATGGTACTCGACCCAGGCTCTTCCCTTGTTTCAAGT
Source organism: Nannobrachium achirus (assembly GCF_963921795.1). Lineage (NCBI taxonomy): Eukaryota > Metazoa > Chordata > Actinopteri > Myctophiformes > Myctophidae > Nannobrachium > Nannobrachium achirus. Next base: position 23,317,890 of record NC_137827.1, read on the forward strand.
GTCTTTCCCCTCCCCACTGTCTCTGTTACAGTTCTTATCTTGTCCATTTCAACCATGTGTCCTCAATTTGTTCTTCCTTTAATCTCAATGGTGTGTCAGTTTCTCCATAGTATATATTTCCTCTATCAACTCCACCCATTGACCTTTTGTCGGAGACTGCACCTGACCTGACCCCATTTTCTTGTAATTACTTTTCCCCCCGCTGCCAATAATATTTTTACCAAGTACCTATCATTTACATGCACCTTCCCTTCTGCCAAATGACCCAAGTATAACACTTTACAATCCATTGGTATCTCATATCCCAAAACCTCTTGCATTTGTTTATGTACAATTTAACTACATTGCATTTAGAAGATCGGTAGGCACAGATCTCTGTTTGTTTGGCAACGTGAGACTACCTAAAGTGTAGTGGTGCCAGAAAACGTTCTGTTCCATCGTCAGGCCCCATCATCACTCATCACTATTCACTAGGAGACCAGTCACTGAGAAAGAATCTTTTTCACCATTGATTTTATATGGGTTACATGTGAGGAATTGTTAGGTGTTTTTTCACTTCTTCACTTGCGCATTCATGTGTGACAAGGTCAGAAGCCATTCACAATGTGTAAGTGTCCCACTCTTCTCTGTGGAGCATTTTGCTTATCAGTACAAACTAGGAATGTGTTGTCCTGGTACATTCCCTGGTTTATAGTGTTGTCCCTTGGCCTGTTGTAGGAGAAGCCAGTCTTTGATTTGTACTGGTCAGTAAAATAAAAATAAATATAAATTCTGGGAACCAATATAGAAAGTCATTCATTCAGACACTACAGTGTCAGTGGGTGGACATATTTTGTTTTTGCTTTTACAGTCAAGTAAATGTAATTTCCCCTTTTGTTCAAATTGACCATTCCTTGCAGAACAGTTCAGCATGGCTTGTTGACAAACATGTTCTGCTTTGATGTTGAAATATTGAAATAACAATAAAATCTGCACACCAGAATGCAGCACTCCGGTGTGCAGATTTTGTTATTTCATGTTGAATTTTTGATCCAGCACCCAGCCCAGCAGGACAGGTCCCTTTGTGACACCTTTTTCATTGATGTTGAACTGGCAACCGCCAGGCAAGGAGAGAAACAAGCCCTCTTATTTTATACTTGATTTCTGAGCTCAGTTTCCATGCAGTGATCTTTTTCATTTTAAAAACATTTGAAGTCACACTGTGCACTATGGGCTACAATTATGCTATTGCATTCATCTCTAAAGAAAAGAAAAACAAGAGGTAAAATAAATGGCCTCTGCAACAGTAATATTTCAAATCCTCATGTGTAACCCCCTATAACTGTGGTATTGCACCAGTGCATCCACTATTACAGCACTACCATCCACCATTCTAGTACACACGGTAGTCAAGTTCCATCCCTGATTGGGCATCCAAGCTCCATGTATTGAATTAGTCTGGACATTGTGAATGTTTCTAATGTCATCACTTGATTTACTTTACTTAATTGACATCAAGCAATGCTATGACCTTGTATTTTAAAAGCCATCCATGCTGGAGAGCGATCAAGTGGGTAGTGTTCCTCGCTTCATCCAGCTGTTGCCTTGGTACCTCATGAGTCCTTGTACTGTATTTGTTGTTTGTGGACCTCACCAGACTGTTCAATGAATCGTCTGTGGTAAACAATGGTGCTGATCTAAGATGCTTGCTCTAAAGCTGCACCAAGTTAGCAGGTTGCTATAGGTCAGTGGTTCTCACCCTGTGGTTCGTGACCCCCAAGGGGGTCCCCAGATGATTAACTTAATGTGAAACATTGATTTCTCACTCGACAGTAAACAAACCAACATCTGCACATTTCTAAAGTGACAATTTAAGGACTTTTTAATACCTCTAAAATGACAAATTAAACATTGGCCAAATTGTCAAATATTAGAGGCAGAAATCGTGAAAATAGCCGATCTATATGCTCACAGCGCCTCGCAACGCCAAGCTTTGTGAGCATGTAGATCTGCTATTTTCACAATAGAACCATGTTATACAAAATGTGCTTCATTTTTTAATGCTTCAACTCTTAGTGCTCATCAGGGTGGGGGTCCCCAGTTAAAATATGATTCTTTTGGGGGCCTCGGACAGAAAAGGTTGAGAACCACTGCTCGAAAGCTGCACCAAGTGATCAGGTTGCTATATGTATTGCTGCATGACCACCACTGTATCTGGAACCAATGCAGCTTACGAAGAAGCACTCGTTATATGGTCCAATGATTACCACCAAATATGTACTGTATATTTCCCAGACAGTTTCTTTTCTTGATTGTGTTTTAAAGTTTGTTACCATGACCCCTGAACGGTTACTATGGGAATATGCTTCTTAGTTCTATAAGTTACATGACCTGTGCTTTGTGAGTTTGTTGGCAATGTCTATATGCTTCTTAGTTCTATAAGTTACATAACCTGTGCTCTGTGAGTTTGTTGGCAGTGTCTATGGGGTGTGAATAAATTCTTGCAAGCAGCCAACAGATTTTTGTCTTACTGTATATCATAGGTTCATCGGGTTATTTATAATCATTTGTAGGTTCATAAGGTTGTAAGTATTCATTCAGATGTGCAAAGGTCATGGTTATTCATTCAAATGTCATACATGTAGGTATTCATTCAGGTTCACACATGAGGTTATGGATTAATTCACAGGTTCATAGGTTACAAGTATTCCTTCAAGGTTCATACACATATGTTATACATAGCTATTCATAGAAGGTTCATACAGTAGGTTATAAGCAGTTAGAGGGTCATATACAGCACATGTACTACTGTATGTTATTGCTTTGAATCACACCAGGTTGTTTCATTTATTTATTTATTTTAAGAATGATTACACACACATGCCACACAGTATCTTAAATGTATAAAGATCTGTATTGTCACCTGCTTACAATAGGCTACAGCTGTGGCAACATTGCAGGCAGCACACATATTTTACTTGGAGCCTCCTCAATAGTGTTACAAGTGTGAATTTGCAGCTCTTTGAAATACAGTAAGATGTTTCCCATACCTTACACACAATATGATCTTTTACATGCTGTTAAATTGGCAAAAACAAACATTTCAGTTTCATATTTACTCAAATTTCAGATTCATCACTTCAGCTAGGCTGTTCTTTTTCATTTTGCTATGAATGCTGATGGTGGAACTGTAAAGCAAAAGGAAAGAGGTATTTGTGTGCAGTTTTGAAACTGTTGAGGAAACGTATTCAGCCATTGTACAATTCTATTATACTGACAAACCGAAGACTAGTATAAGAATGCCTGAAAAGAGACAATAGTTGATGCCAGCTGACTAATACTGGCACATTCACAACAACATTGTTTAATGTGCTCTGTCCTTGTATACAGTACATATACTTTAACTGTTAAATAAAGGAGTGGTTGAACATGGGTAGGCAAAATGTATCCACCTATTGTTGAGATATTTTATCCACAATAGGTAGTGGTTGTGGGGGGTGTGCACACACACTGTTGAAAACGGAGACATGGCTTAAAAGATGTGTTATTAGACTGAAAGCAGGCTAGCTTGGCAGAACAATAGTAGACTATGACATGGATCCTGTACAATCAGCATGATTCACAAATGCCCCTTTCCATCCAAACCAGACAATATACTCTTACTCTATATATCCTCTGTAACTGACAGATTGACAGATTATTCGAACTAGTTACAAACTGTGCATGCTGCTCCTTCAGCAGTCTATCAAACTGAGGAAAGTATTTATTTTGGACCCCCCCAGTTACGCTGTTTATTACTCTGCTAGCCTCACACAGATGCACAATTCATCAACAGGTGTGGCAGGAAATGTTTCTTTTCTTTCTGCAGAAGGATGTCGGTTTGGAAGCCACAATGTTGGAGAACAAAAGTCGCTTATAAGAGCCATTCAGCCTCTAGAGGACTTCCTCACGGGCTGCTCTTGCCCAGCAGAGGACAGAGCGAAGCCTTGATGCAACTGGTCGTGCAGTAAGACACGCTTACACATAATATAATATATAGGAATTGGACTGAACAGGTTTCTTTTTATTTTAGAAACACCAGGATTTTACCACATTGGAAAAGCCATGTGCAATGAAAGGACACCCAATGCTTTTAATTCTACCTTGAACCCCCAAATATTTGGTTTTTCTCTACTATATATTTTGTTATTCTATGGCCACGCATTCCAGAGGTACATTTATTTTCTGTACTTCTGGAAATTTGTTGAACTTCAGTCAGTTTACTTTCATACAATAAATCACAGCGAATCTAAGCTGAACAACCAACACATTCTGTAATATGGCCTACGTGCAACACAGATATTGAGTATTTCTATATCAACGAAAAATAATGGGGTAGTGTAAGCGACAGGATAGAATGGAGTCTACTTTTTTCAGTTTAATGGGTCTAATTTTGATCAGAAGCCATGGCACGATCTTTAATTTGTTTCCTTATTTTTACTCTTATTTCTTTCTGTCTTGTATCTTTTTTGTGTGGTATTCTCGCCTTTCACTTGAGTTGTCCTGCCTGGCCCTGCCATCAGCGATATGTTTTTGTCTCCTTTTTTCTTCAATACCATGTTCCTGTTCCCTTGAATGATCTTTTATGTAAAACATGCTTTTTGTACCCTGGAAAGACATTTAATCAACATTAGCCTTGGTATTTTAGTAACTATTGGTCTTGCTTTGTGGGATGTTATAATGGAAGACAATTAGGCTTTTCTTTTCTTTTTTCAATAAACTGGTGTTAAGAACTTGTACGCTTGTGGAAAGGGAGATTTAAAAAGAAAAAAAAGACTGCAAACCTTTGTATAAATCTAATTCAATAGTTTGCTTTGCAATTTCCCTTGATAATCTAGTGAGAAATTCAGTGACAGGCACATTTTCCCATAGACTAGTAAACATTATTTTGCAATAGCAAGCTGCAATTATAGGCTACGGCATCAAAGATACAAATTGTTCTGATTGATTCAAAACATTAACTATCACAGAGCAAAGTAAAGAGTAAAGACTGTTTTGAAGTTTGAATGAATAGAAGAAACTCTAAACGGCTATGTTTATAAAAGAAAATCTACTGTTAATACTATAGAGTCAATAGCATTTGTCCAAAGTCTATACATAGTATATCGTCGTTGTCGGGTGGAAACCTCGTATCTCAGCAGTAAAGCCCTGCTTCATCATACAAGGTCGTCGCACAAAAGTAGTGAAAACAGCAGATCTACAAGCACACAACACCTCGCGGTGCGAGGCGTTGTGTGCTTTCACTAGTTTAATCATTTTGTTTTTAATCATGTTTTCACTAGTTTAATCATTTTTAAAATGATAAATGCAAAACGAACGGTTTTGGACATACAAGGTTTTGATGATGATGATGAAAACTGCTCTTTCTTTGTCAGTTCAGGCAGTTATGATTTCTATATGATACCACCCTCTAAATTCATGCCTGTTGCCCACTGGGATGCTTTTTCCTGTTGTTTGCCAGCTGCTTGGAGGCCTGCATGGTTAAGTTGGCCTGTGTCTACCTCCATCCCACACATGTAGCATTATGTAAGCTGCAGTGAAACATGGTGGCCTAACTTTACAATGATCTCTGTTATTGTTCATAATACTTCACCTTTTTGAAATACTTTAATCAGTCCTTGTGCGCAGTCATTAGCCTGCTGGAAGTGTGACAGGGGGGGACCACTGCTCTTGTGAATGTTCATTCATGGTTTTCAGGCGATGGCAGACTCGAGTGTCCTTCTATTGTCCACCAAGAAAGTGGAGAGAAAATAGTTTCTTGGGTGGTCCAACTCATTAATACACTCTGCACTTTTTGATTTACGGCTTGCAGTTCAACTGCGGCCAATTAACGTGAAAACCAGTGGTGTAAAAAGTACTCAAATGTTTTACTTACTGTAAGTAGAAGTATCAATACTGCAATTTAGAAAATAGAAATACTCTTTTACAAGTCCTGGAATAAAAAATATATATCTGAGTAAAAGTACAAGAGTATTGTTATCAACATGTACAAAAGTAGAAAGTAGGCTACTCATTATACAGAATGTCCCATTTCAAGTTTCCAAATGTAGAAATATCTTTTGAGAATAGCAGATCTACAAGCTTACAATGCGTTGCATCTACTGTATTTTCAAATGGCCAAAATGTATATAGGGTTGAAGTTGTTAATGTGTGTTTTGTAAAGATAATAATCAAAATCTACAGAGTAACTAGTAACTTAAGTTTTCAAATAATAACAATATTTGCCTCTGAGATGTAGTGGAGTAGAAGTAAACATACAGGAAATTGGAAATACTGAAGTAAAGTACAAATAACAGAAAATTGCACATACTGTAAGTACAGTACTTGAGTAAATGTACTTAGTTACTTTACACCACAGGTGAAAACACAAAGGGTGGGAAGTCAGGTCTAAATGTCCTCCCATATCGTAAAAAACTGTCTCAGAATGAATCATACCCTCAACACCAAGGTAGGACATGATCATAAATTATTAAAACTTGTACTACACTGCACAGCAAAATCATGAGTGTTAATTTAACTTAGTGTTAATTTAACCTGAAATACTTTCAGGGTTAAATTTACACTCACTGATTAGAGGTAGAGGCCAAACTTCTTTTTTTAAAGACCTTGGAATTCTGTTAATTATAGCCTACAGGGCCATATATCACTTACTAGTCATCATGAAATGGCTATATCTCTTGCTGTGAAAAAACTAGAGTTAAGTTAATTAAAGCTGCATATTACGTGGTGGTGTTCGTCTCAATTGCATAATTGTTTTCTTTTAAAACAATCACAACAATTTAATTGAACATTTTTGGATTTGTAACCTAATTTTAAGAAATTATAGTAAATAATATATTTGTTTTTGTTCATTTTTAAGCCAGAATATCCAAATAATTAATTTGATTTTGTGCTATTTATCGTAATCCCATTTTGTTAAATTACCAATGTCACAAACAGGCTACATTTTGGATTTTTATTCAACCTGTTTAAAATAATTACTTTATTTTGAGATACACATCTAAAACGTTGTCTAAAAGTGATAATATTTTAATACTTGTGCGTCATGTTGTCACAGAGTGTGTTCGTGTGTGTGTGTGTGTGTGTGTGGGTGTGTGTGTGTGTGTGTGTGTGTGTGTGTGTGTGTGTGTGTGTGTGTGTGTGTGTGTGTGTGTGTGTGTGTGTGTGTGTGTGTGTGTGTGTGTGTGTGTGTGTGTGTGTGTGTGTGTGTGTGTGTGTGTGTGTGTGTGTGTGTGTGTGTGCGCGCGCGTGCGTGCGTGCGTGTGCACATGTTGGTCCATGCATGCGTACGTGCGAGAGAGAGAGCTTGATTCGATTATTATTTACAATAGCTAGCAGCACATTTCAGATTTTCCAATTGTTTAAAAAATACTTACAAATAAGACATTGATTGTAGATGGGGCAGTTCGTCTGCCAGATGGTTTGGTTGTCTGCATTATGCTATTATACACATATTTTATACACTAATTGGCATAGATGTTCTTTGTTTTGATGTTTCAAGGTTATGGTATGGCCTTGCATTATATGGGGAACAATGTTATATTGATAAAACACTAAAAGGTGAGACAATCTTTCATAGTAGACAATCCAGACATATGTTATGAAGATATATGTACAACTCTATTAATATTATTGTTGCTAATAGCACTCTACATCCCCAGATAGGTTTTACATTTATTTTTACAGGGTGTATCGGTAAATGCCTCATTTATACTTTGTTGCACAATAGTGTTACGCACTGAAAATAGCAGATCTACAAGCTCAACAGGCATTAGCCGTAATTCTTTCACCGTACATCAAGTACTTTCTGTGGTCGAACTTGTATGTCATTATTTAATAGAAATATGTCTAAAATGAATTAAATTCAGTATAGAATACTAAATGTGTTTCTTGGTACAAACTCTAGAATAAAACAATAATGGTACGTTGCACTAATAGTCCTTTTTAAGTTAAACAGGTTAGTATAAGCAAATCAGATTTCTTTGTTGTTTGCCTAATCAGAAGACCATAATTGTTCACACATACTACTGTGTTCAGAAACAAGCGATGTTTGGAGTTTGGATTTAGTCTCTTTTGTCTGCCCTAGTGCATATCATGAATTAAAGTGTGTTTCAATCATCTCCTCATGATTTTCATCATTAGGAAGATTGTGAGAAATAAAAACAAAAATGTGTCTGTTGAGGTCATGCACAACTGCACTGTTCCTTGTGACCTTGTCAAAAGCAATCACCGTGGCAACACACCGCTATAGTTTTTCCTCTCGGCTTAAGACGTAATCTCTTTAATTGGTGTCAGAGTTGGGGTCCTGACGGTGAAAGTCCTGGAAACGTCCACAGACAGATACACTCAACTTGTTGACACTGTTGAAAAACCAATGAAATGGAGGTCTTGTCAATGTGATGAAACTTGTTAATGGGGCGAGGGGTGTTACCGCAGGCCCTCCAGCCACTCGAGCACGACACGGTCCTCAGACTTTAGCTGGTCACGTCTGACCCCCGAGGACTTACACCCATTCTCTTTACACCTGTTGTGTCCCGAAGAGGCTGTGTTCTCCACAGATCATAGCTGTGGTTGTCAACCTTTTTCATATCATAGGCCCGTTATTTATTCAGCGTCACAACCATGTCTCCAGGGCGCAGCATTTGAGCCACGGAACACCATTTGATGAGATGTAGCCTCTCAGACCCAAAACGTTGAATATTTTGCTACCGTTGGATAAGATTTTGTCCACAATTCCATGCTGTATTGATGTGGCCCTAACCCTAACCCTAACCCTAATTCTCATATTGTGTTGACTCCTTGTAAATTAAGTAATGCAGATGTTTAACAATAGTTTATCTCTTTAGAGCGTGAAATGAAAACAAATGGACCTGTAACTCTCAAGAGTTAAAGACCCATAAGGGTCCATTTGGTTGCCAGCTCTCCATCCAAGGACCCCTGGTGGTCCCAGGACCACTGGATTATAGTGAAACAGGCCTTGTTGCGACCGAACACCGTATTTGCTTTATAATCACTTAAGCCCTATTTCAGGGGTCTTCAACGTTTTCAGTCCAAGGACCCCTTAGTTGAGAGACTGAGAGAGATGAAGCAGGGACCCCCACAACCTTATCATAGATTCCATATAGTTTAATTGTTTGACAGCACGATCATCAGTATATTTTGAATTCATGTTAATGTGGGTTTTCAGATATTTAACCACTTGAACTGTCAATACTTAATAAACTCTTTTCCCCCTCCAAAGCTCTTTGCCAAAAATAGCCGATCTACAAGCTCACAACGCCTCGAGGCGTTGTGAGATTGTAGATCGGCTATTTTTGGCTAAAGTTCTCCGAATATGGACACTAGGGTTCAAGTGGTTAAATGTTTCTATCATTCAAAGATTTGGAGGACCCCCTGTAGTAACTCTGAGGACCCCCGGACCCCCTGTTGAAGACTCATGCCTTATTTGCTTTATAATCACTTAAGCCCTATTTTATACATTGTCATACGACAGTGTTGCAATCGACAGGCTCAGCGAGCTTGTAGATCAGATATTTTTTTCAGCAAGCTTGTAGATCAGATATTTTTTTTATGTTTCAATATGTTCAAAATAGGGATGTCTGTGTTAATGCTGTTAAATGTCACAGGGAATATGCCTGATGAGGGCAAACCTAATTAGGACAAAGTTGTCTCGTAAGAAATTGTGTGTGTGTGTACTTGGTCCAACATGTAAAATACAAGCTGTGTTTGGTTATCAAGAACGCATGTGAGCGAAGCATCTCTGCACTGACTGCTGTGCTTTATCATTGGCTCTTCAAGAGGATGCCTTGCAGTGTTGCAGTGATTCACATGCCTTTCAGAGTATTAGACATTCAATGAGAAGAAGCGATAAATTAGTCAATGTAGATGGGGGGTAGTATGGAGGGTAACCGGTAATGTCACCGGAAAGAAACTTGATGAGATTTTAGAAATAACTTTAGGATTACGAATATCTTTCTGAGGTTGAGATTAGGAATAGGGTTAGGTTTTGGCACCGTTTTACTGAGGTTAAGGTTAGGAATAAGGTTAGGTTTAACTGTTTAGGTATAGTTTACAGAGTTATATAAGGATATTAAGGATCTCAATGGAAAATAACAAATAAGCCTTGCCTTACCCACGTTGACATTGTATCAGTGAACTGTACTGTCATGAAACTGTACCTTTTCTTATCTAAAACTTCTAATAAATACCTCAATCAATCAATCAAAAGGCATAAACCATCAGCCCAGGCGAGTTTCTTTCCGGCGACTCTTCTGGTATTCGTATGGAGGAGTCCCCTGATGTTGTGCTAAATCATAGACATGGTTAGCTTCCTGATAAAGTTAACCACTTATGTTGCATATACTTCCTCATACAACAAATAATAGAATTAGCCAATCTGTTTTTAGCTATTTTGGTGTTTAAATTTCACCACTTGGGTCACCACAAGCCAACCTCTCATGCTACAAGCTTGGAGGATATTTGTGTTTGTAGTTTCAGCCATGTCTAAATTCTAAATATCTTGTTTCTTTATCATCAATGACTCGCAGTAGCCTTGCGCTTTATAAAAGGGTTGCATTTGGGACTGGCAAAAATGAGACTGCGTCTCAAACCATTGAAATCATTGAATATCTATCCATACAGTATGAGGTGTTGCAGAGAGACCTTGAGGGACACAAAAACACATTATATGTAATGTGGCACTAATCTGTTCTGTGTATTGTCAAAGAAAGGTGCTGAACCTCTCCAGATGGGATGGTTGTCATTTTTTCTTCTTTTTGAGCGGTCCTAACCGCTCCTACATCTGGCTTTGTCTGTCTGTCTGTCTGTCTGTCTGTCTGTCTGTCTGTCTGTCTGTCTGTCTGTCTGTCTGTCTGTATGTATGTATGTCCCACACTTTGCTCGTTGGCCAAGCTTCGCGGGACGCTTAATGAAATTAACTCATAAAACACTTCACACTGGGTGTGATTTTTATTTTACTTTTACGTATATTACTTTTCCGTATGATGAACAGCAAAAATAGCCGATCTATAAGCTCAAAGCTCGTCAAGATGAAAGGCGATGTAAGCTTGAAGGTCTGCTGTTTTCACAGTTTTTTGACCTATAATGACATGCCCAAAATAGGGATACCAGGGTTAATGTGCTTAAGAGATACAAAGTTGTGACAAGCAGGGCACAATCCCTTTTCAAGCAACAATCAAAACCACTTGAACCCCAACGCCTCCTATTCTTCAGGGAACATTTGCCCAAAACAGCCGATCTGCAATCTCACAACGCACTCGTTGTGATGTTTGTTTGTTTTTCACTTCAACACACGCAGGATGCTCACCTGAATGTTCATCACCTTCGCCACTAGCCAGTGATGTAAAGAAGGAAAAGTAAATGAATGTGGACAGTTCCAGTTAATAAAACAGGAAATTGGGGTGGGGAGGGAGCTGAATGTGTCCATTGAAGCACTGTTTGGGGTACAAGCCTGATGCTTCCGCTAATGGTCTGTTTGGCTGAAGTAGCACCAGGAATGCTACCTTCTCAATGCGTTGCAAGCCAGGGCTCTGTGTGTATATGTGTGTATGTGTGTGGGTGTGTGTCTGTGTGTGTGTGTATCTGTGTGACTGTGTGTGTGTGTCCTTGTGTGCGCTTGTCTGCCATTATCTGCCTTGGAGAAGATAAAAACAAATCTTGTTGGTTCATTCGCTCCCATCCTGTAATGAAAAGAGTCTACATATTTATGTTGTTGTCGTTGAACACTTGAAACACAAGAGGGGTTATAGCAAATAGTGGGGAGGTCTTTGGACCATTTTCAATACCCCCACTACACCCTCCCACCCCGCCCTGAGTGCCCCACAGGGCAGGCGAGGGGATGCGTCTTTACAATAATCAGGTGACCGGAGGAAAATAGTTTGGCCTTAACAAGCCCAAATTAAAAAAGAACATCATTTTCATTATGCAGTCAAACACAATTACAAGCAAATGTTTTCTCTGTGGAGCTGCCCCTGCTTTCAGGGCCTTTGTCCCCGGCTCCTTAGTGTGTGCAGAGAAAGGCCCCTGTGGTCAATGGGCGGCTGAGTGGCGTGTTCGGCAGAGGCCCACATCCTTAGACCCCGGTACAGAATACGTTTTGTTGGAAGAGCAGCCATACATTCTGAACAGATTTGTTGAATTAGAGAGCACAGCGGGAGATGGGGAAAGTGTGTGTGTGTGTGTGTGTGTGTGTGTGTGTGTGTGTGTGTGTGTGTGTGTGTGTGTGTGTGTGTGTGTGTGTGTGTGTGTGTGTGTGTGTGTGTGTGTGTGTGTGTGTGTGTGTGTGTGTGTGTGTGTGTGTGTGTGTGTGTGCGCGTGCGCGCGCGCGTGCGTGTGTGTGTGTACGTGTGTGTGTGTGTGTGTTGGGGGTAAGTGATGGGGCAGACTTGTTGCTAGGTGACCGACATACAACTGCCGCATGCCAGTTTTCAGAGCTTGGCACTTTGTTCTGTTTTTTCCTTTTTGTCTTATTTTCCTCCTTGTCACCGCCCCCGCCCATCTATTTACTTGTCTGGCCCTCCTTGTTGCTGAAGTGTATATATAATAAAGATGCGGAGAATATACAAAAGAGCACAAATCACAGAGGTTTCTTCTTTTTCTTTTTTTTTTTTACTGTAAACCTTTACCATTTGCTGTGAACCTGCTCATCGGCGTTTCTACTGTGCAGATACTTAAGAACCTCACAGTGGACTGTTGTGGGAAAAGAGAAGTGCTTTCACGGGGAAAGTAAAGGTGGATTTCCTATTTTTTTTAATGCGATAGATACTATAGAACCTGACATAAAGCATTAGCCTCACTGAGACACTTTGTGCTATCAGCAAAAAAAAAGAAAAAGAAAGGTATTTTCCTGCGGCTGGTAAGTGACACACAAGGACAGGCAGAATATCTCTTCACCCGCACCTCCCTCCAGGCTGCTAGGGAGGTTTTCTGGACTGACTTCAAGCTCCAGCTCAGATGCAGATATAACCTAGTTGTACACTTGAGAGATATGATTAATGACTCCTTGATGAGCTAGCATTTATGCCAGTGTCCTTATCTCAATCAAAAATTTTAAAAATAAAAATATCCTCTTAGTAACTCATTGACATTTCCTGAGCTGACAGTTCCATGAGCCTTTCCATCATTCATAACGTCGTTGTCAGATGGAAACCTTGTATGTCCATAACCTTTTTATATTTATCATTTAAACAACGATTTAGACCGCGAGGCGTTGTGTGCTTGCAGATCTGCTATTTTCACTAGTTTTGTGCGACACTTTTGTATGATGAACTAGAGCTTTAATTTACCAAAAAACATACACATTTGAAACTTGGAGATACGAGGTTTCTGCCCGACAGTGACGATAAAGTGTGTTACCTATGTGCTGACAACCTGAGTCTGCTGACTACCTGAGTCAGCAGACTATAGTAGCCACTCACCTTGTCAGCCTCATGACAGCCTGTCAGGCATTCCAGACCCAATGATGCTAGCCATTTCAGGGAGCCGTCTGCAGGCAGCCTTAAGCCTAATTTATAATTTGTAGCTGGAAATGACTGATCACATCACCTTTTTCGGTGAGAGATGTTGGTCATATACGAACAGCGTTTAAATTAGGCTAGAATCTAGAAGGGTAGAATCTGAGAACATTTTGTCGACAACATATTTTTACAGACTTTTTATATTACATTATTTTGTTTCTCTGTGTTAAATACATTTCTGTCTTTTGAGCACACAGTAAAGCATTTTAGGCATGTGATGTTAATAAAGGCCTCACATTTCAGGTTGTTCAAGACAAGTGACCAACACATGATGGCTCGTATTTCTTTTGAATATTTCTTATTTTCTGTATTATTGAATGGCATTGTGTAATCTGCATTGCTATTTATAGTTGTGTGAATACTGGAATAGGAGACTGCGTGGGAGGCTGGTGGTGTGTGGAAAACCATTACCCGTGTTCGTGATCTGTACATTTCCCCTGAAACTGGATTTCAGAAAATCTTCCTTTCTTTTCTTTTTAAAAATATCTGGTCTTTCATCATCATGTATTCATTCCACATTGCCGTATGGTGTAGAGATTCAGGGTCACTGGGATTTTTGATTTACCCTGCAGTGTTGCATTTATTTGAGGCTCCCCCCTGAAGGTCAAAGCCAAACACTGAGAGACGAAAAAGCAATTGTTGATCCGCTTCTCACCGCCGCACCTCTCTTTTCCTTTTCACCGAGAATGCATCTTCCTTTCTTTGTGCTGCCTGAGGTTGCTGAGACTATCAGGGCACAGGTGTGCCCCGAGGAAAATTCCCCTGCTCTCTCCAAGGCTGCGTTATTCAGTGCAAGGCCGTGACAGCAAGTGTTTCTAAAAGCATTCAGGGGATGGCAAATGGCACTGATAAAACCTCTCAGTAACTTATCGAGACACAAAAAAGAAAAGAAGATGTATAATAACTTAAATGTGGTAGGCTCACAATTCGTCTGGAGCAAGATGGAGGCATCCCATTTCATGGTAAAATAACCTTTGATTGGACTGACCTGTGGTACACACAAGTATGAAGCTGTTTTCATCTGGCGTTGCTTTGGTGAGAGTGTGTGGATGCTTTGGTGAGAGTGTGTGGATTCTCGTGAAACACTCATGGCCCTACGGCAGGGGTCTTCAACAGGGGGTCCGGGACCCCTAGGGGGTCCTCCAAATTTTTGTGTGATAGAAACCTTTTTTTTCTCCTTTTTTATATTAACCACTTGAACCCTAGTGTCCATATTCGGAGAACTTTAGCCAGAAATAGCAGATCTACAAGCTCACAGCGCCTTGTGCTGCGAGGCGTTGTGAGCTTGTAGATCTGCTATTTTTGGCAAAGAGCTTTGGTGTAGAGGGGAAAAAGAGCAGACTAAGTACAGAGTGAAAGGTCAAGTTTACTAAGTATTGACGATTCAAGTGGTTAAATATCTGAAAACACAAATTGACATGAATCCAAAATACACTGATGATCGATCGTGCCGTCAAACAATGAAACTATATGGAATCTATGATAAGGTAGGGGGGGTCCCTACTTCATCTCCCTCTCAGCTAAGGGGTCCTTGGCCTGAAAATGTTGAAGACCCCTGCCCTACAGTGAATATAACTCCTCCAGGCTTTTAGAGAGCTTCACTGATTGTTGTCTTCGTATTAGCTTATGAAGTGTGCACCGTGGGTGTTGATTTTCTCTTAACTAGTATGTCAAGATCAAATACACAATCTACACAATAAGTACATTAACATTTGTCCTTTGGAATGATTGCAATCATTCACTGAATTAATCTGATGCATCTGCGTGTGAGTACACTACTCAACTTTGAATCCTAAATATTTTAACACAGGATCAGGTTCAAATTGATACAAATATCTAATTTGCGCAATACAATTACCGGTATATTGACAATGATAACTGTTACCGCACTTACTGGTAGTCAGTTATTTGAAATATCTAAATTAAATAATATTATATTATATCATAAATAAATAAATATCTTTTTACAGGAAAGCTGACAGGAACCAAGAAAACAAACTGGAATTGTGCAATCTGTAGACTGTCTCATATTTATTTTAGAACCTTTTAGATTACACAGCAAGGTATGCTTTTTTGACGGCTTTATTTCAGATTTGTCAAGCATGTTTCTGCTTTGGTTCAGTCTAGTCTTCAGTGTGTGTAAACAGGTTTGAGTGTGATATGTCTGGCACAAAAAGAAGGGCAGTGATTATTGATTGGCTCAGTTCAAAGCATATGGGCTTGTCTCTTAGCTGATTGGATTAGTGGCACCCTCCGTCCAGCGACCGAGAGATGCTCCCTTAAGCTAGGATGGCATTAACACTGCCAAATGTTTTACTCTTTCTCCACCTTCTCTCTCTCTCTCTCTCTCTCTCTCTCTCTCTCTCTCTCTCTCTCTGTCTGTCCCTCTTCTCTCTCTGTGTTTCTCTATTTATGTTTATGGTGATGCTATGTGCTGTATCAAACATGTGTCAAGGCTTACCCTCCGTAAACGCTAAAGAAGCATGTTTTGTTTAACATAATTCAACCTTAAATATACTTGGGGGGGAGGGGGTATGTTTATTGACTGTCAGTATAGGTTAACAGCACTGTAATCTACTTGCAAAATCTTAATACACGTAATGCATGTAAAAAATATATACGTCTACCTTTAAGTCCTGCCAGGTCTCTTATCAGTCCATTTTATACAGCATATATATACACACTGCTGACTTGGGTGTCTGACAGTTTGCTCATTTACATTGACCCTAATCCTCAGAATATCTATTAAGTAAAAATGATTTAATCTGTTCTGGCAGGGCTTCCCAGAACACCCCCCCCCCCCCCCCCCCCCCACCCTCCCTCTGCCCCTCTGCCCTGCCCTCCAAACATGCATTTTTAATCAGCATATTAGAAAACCACCTTAAGATGTCAGATCACAGTCTGAGCTCATTGCCACCGCCGGCGGCCATAACAGATATGGATATTTACAGTAGCTTTAGACCTCGGGCCGCTGGCTTTGAAAACTGCAATCACTGATCTGCTGAATGGCGACGTGTACGTTTTATTTAAATCACTCTGGAAAAAGACGTACAGTAACACTCCGTCAAGGGTGGAAATCCCATTCCCAACACACCCTATACAGTATAATGTTTCTATAAAGACGGTGAATGGCAGAATGTTTATGTTCATAGTGTAACGCAGGGCGGGGACCAGCAAGAGACCATTTGACTCATCCTCTCAAGGTCTCTGATGTCTCCAGTCTTTGTCCTTGTAGATCAAGACTGCTGATGCACACAGTAAAATATGTGTACCATAATTTAACTCTGAGTAAATACATTTACATTTCTACAACAAGCCGACAGTTACAAATAGATACATTTTACTGTGCCATGCAATGCACTGAGAGGACTGCGTCCGGATAAATATTTGAGCGTTGTGCGTGGGAGGGCACAAGGGGGGCAGAGAATACTCTCAGCCTGTCAGTAGTGTTTGGAGTCGTGGCATATCAAGCGGGGACCTGCTCAGTGACACCAGGGCAACTCCAACAACAGTGCACACACACGCACGCGCGCGCGCACACACACACACACACACACACACACACACACACACACACACACACACACACACACACACTTACACACATACACTATCTCTATATCTCTCTCTCTCTCTCCCTCCTTCTCTCTGTCCTTTGGTGTAGAACACCCCCCATACTCGTCATCCACTGTATCAGACACACACACACACACACACACACACACACACACACACACACACATACACTCTCTCTATATATCTCTCTCTCTCCCTCCTTCTCTCTGTCCTTTGGTGTAGAACACCCCCCATACTCGTCATCCACTGTATCAGACACACACACACACGCGCGCACACACGCACACACACACACACACACACACACACACACACACACACACACACACACACACACACACACACACACACACACACACACACACACACACACACACCTGTCAGCTAAGTCCTGTCAGAGGCTTCACCCCGCAGGTATAGTGGTGAGCTGTGTGCAGACAGTGATCAGTCAGCTCTGCCTTCCCCCTGCCTCTGCCATCCTAGACGCCTTGCCTTCATCCTAATGAGCTCTGTCAGAATGGCATTTGACATAAGCCATCAATAAAGCACAGTTGACAGACATTAAGACTCTGGAAATCCCGGGTATATCTCTGGCCTCCGCCCCCTGGAGGGGAACGAGAAACCTTGCACAGCAGCCCTTGTGGCCCGTATTGCAAGTGGAAGGCAGGCTTTTTAAACGTATTTTAAAAATGCAATTATTTTAACCCATTTAGGCCTAGAATTATTGCATGCTTTAACTAGTGAAAAATAGCAGATATACAAGCTCACAGCGTGGCACCGAGTACCGCGCTGCGAGCTTGTAGATCTGCATTTTTTGGAAAAAGTCGTGAAAATGTGTGCAAATCTTTGAATATATGTATTTTCAAAGAGAACGTTTTTGTAGCTCATATTTTGCTTCTGGGTGGTCCCTGGAACTAAATATTTTGAGATGGGGGTCCGTGGCCAAATAAATATCATTTTGGGGGTCCTTCAAATGAAAAGGTTTGAGAACCACTGACATAGTAGTCTCTCAAGAACAGACTAATGAGCTCCAGTTAAGTGAAAAGGACCTTTTCTTTGACGATGGCCAGCCAGATTGCTGACATATAGAAACATAGGTTTTAAAAAAAAATCTTAGAAGGATTCAAAAGACACTTTCAAAAATAGCAGATCTACAAGCTTGCAGCGCGGCACTCAGTGCCGCGCTGTGAGCTTGTATATCTATTTTTCAATAGTTAAAGCATAAAATAATGATACGCAATATATAGTGTACCCGTTGATATGCACACCTCATCCCACTCAATTCTGATGAGTAGAAGGTACAACTTGCAGATGGAGGTGTGCGTTTTCAATGAGCACATACTATCTTGTCTCACATTCTATAGGCCCGGCATTCTGGACATGTATGACACGGATTTACCATTACCTGTTTACAATCTTCTCTCCCTGTTTTATCTTAACGCCCACCTTGGCTACTCTGCAGTGGTTAGAGCCAATACAAGTTCTTTTTTCCAGGGAACGGTTCTATTTTACACTGGTCAAATCCAATTAAAGGAAGGTTTTCGGCTTGTGCTGTCTGTCAGTAATTTAATGATGAATGCACCATTTACTACTGTATAAAGTAAGTCTGACCTCGGGGTGAAGTCGCTGTAAGCTTGCTACAGTATGAATCACTCACCAGAGCTAATGGACTCAATTCATGCTCTTGTTTTTATTTAATTTACCCTTGTTGAATCACTACAAGATGGAAGATGCATACATGGTTTTGATGGAATGAAATACAAATCGACACATTAAAATGGACTAAAAAGGCTACACTACAAATGTAATTAAATATCATGGCATTGCTTAACAACGCTGCAGCATAGCTACTGCACCTTTGTCATGCAATCCTCTCTGCTCCTTACAATCCTGACGTCGATCACATAAAATCATGCATTTCTGAAAAAGGCGACGTCTAAAGGTCGTCACTCAAAGGCTGTGATAGTGCAGACAAAAGAGCACAGTCTATGACTGGGGGAGACATTTGTTGTCAGGCGTATGCATGCGTGTGTGTTGTTGTGCATCGGGACAAGGGCGAGCTGAGCCTCTTAGACAATGTGAGGCTGAGGTGAGGTGAGGTCCAGACGACACAGTTGCCACACTGTGACCTGTGCCCCGGCTGGCGCATCATGTAGCTCCCCAGTGCCAGAGGACTTAGTGACCATGATGAGTGTTGACTCCTGTCACCTTTGGGTGCTGTCAAAATCCTCTGACATAGACAGGATTGGGACGGGTGGGGAGGTGGTGGGTGAAGGGGATTCCTAAGCCTAAAACGTTCTGCGGGTGACCACTCTCCTCCACCGGGAAGCAGAGTGATGAGTCAGGTGGTATCTTTCATAAAGTATTAACGCAACAGAATAGCAGAACTACTGCACACTGCAAAGCATCGGGTTCTGAAGGCAAAGCGTCATATTCCATTGCGACCCACGACTTATACAGCCCTGGCTAGGCAACCGGGCCTGTCAGATTGTCCGTCTGCGGAGCGCTCGCTCCTTTCTAGTTATGTTCGGCAAAGGTAGTTCTTTATTTTCTTCCACCACAGGCAGGATGTTTTGTATCTTATATGTTAGGGTGTTAGTCTGTGATTGAGGGAGATGAACGGTAGCAGAGACCAATCTAAAGACCCCCGTATTCAAGCCACCCACCTACAGTGTCAATGTAGGTGTTCCTGTGAGGCTGTAGCTGTTTCACCTTTTCTTTACAGCATGCATAAAAGAAGTTCACTGAAAGGGCTCTTTCTGAATGAAAGATCTACACTGTAAAATGGGTCAATTTTCTCACCTTTTTACTGTATACCTTTTTAATGCACAGGGGCAACACGATGGGGAAATTACATAGCCATTTCTTTGTGATATTTAGTCAATTTCTTACTTTAGTCTTACCGTGTTTACAGTTCGTCATGAAATGCAGTCTTTTTAATGTGTTCTCAAATCCATTTCCTAGACTCAATCAGTGTGTGCAGCCCTGAACCTGCCAATACGTAACCAGGAAATAGGCTGATTTTGACAAGTAAACATTCATACACCATTACACCCCAGATGCAGCTGCATCACAATATGATTTCAAAGAAAGGCTGAGTGCAAAGATAGACTTGCCACGAGCATGCCAATTTCATGTATATTTTGTCTGTGAAAATTGCCTGCCTTCTGCTCTGTTCAATTGCAATCTCAAGTATGCTTTGTTGGCTAATGAGAATCTATGTGCCTGTATAATAAACACATGCTTTACCATTCATTATCACCAGGCATCACATTATAACTCTAGTACTGTAGATAAATCCTGCCCTGCACAGTCTGAACATTCAATTTGCTATGTAAAATCTATAGGAGCTGCTTGCATCTCTCTCTCTCTCTCTCTCTCTCTCTTTTGCGCACGCAAGCACGTGTGCACGCACACACGCACGCACACCACAAGCACACACGCAAACACAGACACCCACCCACCCACCTATACACACACACACACACACACACACACACACACACACACACACAAAACCATACAGCATGCCTGGGGCGTCACACCAAATTCTGGGCCCTGGGTACAAAGATTCACTGCGGGCCCCCCATGAATGTTAACTATTGACAAATAGCAGATATACAAGCTCACAGAGTGCCGCGCAGCGAGCTTGTAGATCTGCTATTTTTGAAAAATTGTGAAAATGTGTGCAGAAACCTGCTATGTTTCCTTGTCAGTGGTGCTCAAACGTTTTCATGTTAAGGACCACCTAGATGAAATGTATTTGGCCACAAACCCCCATCTCAAAATAATTAGTTCCAGGAACCCCCGAGAGCAAAACTTTAGTTACAAATGTTCGCTTAAAAAAAATACATATATTCAAAGATTTGCACACATTTTCACGACTTTTCAAAAATAGCAGATCTACAAGCTCGCAGCGCGGCACTCGGTGCCGTGCTGTGAGCTTGTATATCTGCTATTTTTCAATAGTTGCTAGGGCCCCTCCACCTTGGGCCCTAGTAACTCAGTCCCACTTTCCTCCCCCTTGTGACGCCCCTGCAGCATGCACTCACACATTCACATACACATAATATACAGGGGCAATGTATACATCATGTTCCCTCCCTAGTCTCATTTAGCCCTTTATCCGTCCACAAATCGACTGCATTCAGAGCAGAATGGATGTAATTATTGCATGCACTCTATAACATGCTCCATAAATGTGCTTTAAAAGAAAAAACTACAACAACAAAAACAGACCAGCTGGGTTTCTAGATCTTCCTAATGGCTTTCTCCCAGAGGGTAGAGGTTCACTCATTGTAGGTTTGTTTGCAATCAGCCAAATGTAGTCCTCTCCTCTGACTCCTCTCACTTCTGACCTGCAGAGGAGAAGAAAAAGAGAGTTTCCAGGAAACCTTTTGATTAGACCAGTGGTTCTCAACCTGATGGCCATCAGGGACCCACTGCTGGGTCATGCGTGAGGATATTTGGCAATCATAATATAACATTAAAACCCATTCATTCCCAGCCAAATCTTATTTTATCATATTATTTAGGTAGTCCCAATCAGCCATATCTTATTTTGTCTTATTTCATCACATTCTGTTAACACCTGTGCAGAGGGATAATTCAATATGTACAGATATTTGACTGCACGGGTGTTAACAGAATGTGATGAAATATGATCAGAAATATGATGAAATATGATCTGGCTGATTGGGACTACGAAGAAAATAAGATTTGGCTGGGAATTAGTTAAGAAAACAGCATACAAGCTCACAGCATGGCACAGAGTGCCGCAGTACACGCTTGTGGATCTGATATTTTTGAAAAATTGTGACATTTTTTGCAAATCTTTGAATAGATATTTTTCAAAGCAAACCTTTGTAACTCAAATCTCTGCTTCTGTGGGTCCCTGGAACAACATATTTTGAGATGGGGGTCCGTGGCCAAATACATATAATTTTGGGGGTCCTTGACATTAAAAAGTTTGAGAACCACTGATTTAGAAGACATTTATAGAATCGTGTAAAAAATATAAGACTTGCACACATTTTTCAATTTCTTTCCAAAAATAGCAGATCTACAACGTACTTGTATATCTGCTATTTTTCAATAGATAAAGCATAAAATAGTTGTTCAAATCTAAAGTGACACATATTTGCGTTCCAGTTGTTAATGGGGTTTTAGTCCTTGTGATACTAAAAGGAACTTAATGTTAGCCGGAACACAAACAAACATGATCCAAAAATGCAGCCCACCCAGTGCAGTCAGTTGCAAAGGCTTTTGAGATTTTCAAGTGGGCCATCATCCAGAAAAGTTTGAGAATCATTGGATTAGACCCCTTGTTCTCCTCAACACCATCAGGATTCTATGGATCTGTACTAAGATACTACTCAGGGGACTTCAACATTTTCTGTCCAAGGACCCCTTAGCTGAGAGAGAGATGAAGCAGGGACCCCCAGATTCCATATAGTTTCATCGTTTGACAGTACAATCATCAGTGTATTTTGGATTCATGTCAATTTCTGTTATCAGATATGTAACCACTTGAACTGTCAATACTTAACTTGACCTTTCACTCTGTACTTAGTCTGATCTTTTTTCCCCTCTACACCAAACCTCTTTGCCGAAAATAGCCGATCTACAAGCTCACAACGCCTTGCAGCGTGAGTCGTTGTGAGCTTGTAGATCTGCTATTTTTGGCTAAAGTTCTCAGAACGTTAGGGTTCAATTGGTTAATATAAAAAAGGAGAAAAAAGGTTTCTATCACACAAAGATTTGGAGGACCCCCTGTAGTAACTCTGAGGACCCCCTAGGAGTCCCGGACCCCCTGTTGAAGACCCCTGTACTACTGTATATACAGGTGGAGAAAGCAAAGCATAAACATGCATGAGCACAGCAGAGATTTATGCAATCTGCAGTCATCATGAATGACTGATGTATAATGGCACCTTTTTTGTTGTTGTCGATTATCCCTGGACCCCTACTATACATAGTTCCTTCAAATATGCAAATGAATGTACATGCCTTCATACTGCTCCACATCACTGCACTGGCACTGTCCTGTGGATAACAACTTCTCTTCACAGCAGATGAATTAAGCCTACTGTGAGCCAATGCATGAATATTCAGTACAAACTCTTAATTAAAATTTGGCAAGAAGCGTTATAGAATTATGTAGGCTATTCAGAGCCAGCCATATCAGTATGAATTGGCTAAGCAAACACATAAGGTCAAATGTCATGTGCACTGATTATTATAACAGTGCTTTTACTGTGTTGTGTATTATGTCCCATGAAACAAAAGCTTAGGGGGAGGAGTATTTGTGTCAGAGCAGGACGGTCCATGTGGACGCGCCCCCACGCTGATCGCAGCACCGTATTGGCCTCTCGTCTATCCGTGTCAGCAGGGCTGTGGATTACGTACACCGGGGGCCAATGGGTCACTGGATAAGAAGTCTTCTCTGTTACCGCAAATCCACAGATTAAACGCAACGTCGAGCGCTAGTGCTGCCCCGGGGGCAAATGGGTCTGAAAACACGGACCTTGGAGGTCCCCGGCTTTGGCTTAACCCTTCTGTCACCGCGGGGCGAAGCAACGCATGGATGAAGTGACTTATTTTAAAGTCCTCACCGACTGTAATGTCGCTGAACCTGAATACACCCAGGGCATCCGAGGGTTATGAGGAGTGTTGTTGACATGATAGCTTAATTGGAAAGTTAATCCCGTGCTTTGACAGCCTAGTCGAGGTTAAAACTGTCTCTTGTGTTGGGCAAAGTGAACCTGACACAGCAATGAAAGGCGAACAATCACTTAGAGGATTGTATGTATGTGTAGGTCTACATTTTAAGATGTTGTCCTCTCTGAGCGTTTGGACAGGCTGGAGGACCTATAGGCCTAAACCCAGAGCTAGACTCAGATTATACGTACATTAAAGTGTATTCTCAACTATTTTTTGGAGCTGTGTGGAACACAAGCTCCCTATACGTGGCCGTGTGTGTAGGTATGTTTGTATGTGGGTCTGTCTGTATGTAGCCTCAAGCCTGTGGTGTAGTACCTTTTATGACCACACATGTTAAGGGAGGGGCGCTGTTTTCAACTGCAATACACACACACACACACACACACACACACACACACACACACACACACACACACACACAGCTCCACTTCGAACAGAGGTTCGATTTTTTATTTTAAGGACCCCCAATTTCATAAGCGCTATGTCACAGACCAGGCTCAGCTCCAGGATGAAATGACTGAGGAGGCAGATGGAAAATGGCGCGGGGGCACATTATTGTTTATATAGTAAAATAATATGTATATAAAACTGAAACCGAGGGGGCAGAATTTGCAACTGAGGGTTCTATGCCTGCTCTGGCACCCCCATGGCGCCGGACCTGCCACAGACCTTTGTTAGATTTATTCATTTTTCCTCATATGTGGACCCTCAATCTAAGAACATTTTCATTGTTTGTCAAGGACCCTTGGGGATCCCCAGGCCAGAACCATTGTTTTCAGGATTAGTTTAGGTAAGTTGTGTTTGTTATGTTTCAGACTAAAATTGGTTTGTGTGCATGTGTTATGGCTCATATAGGCCACTTTGTCTTTAGACCATGTCACTGAAAACAACTATACTTTTTCAATCTAATACCTCAATATCGATAATTTTAGGATAGATAGTTTGTGGATGTCTATTGGTGCTTTTTGGATAAGACATGCATTTTTGTGAAATGATCATTTATGATATTGATAACCACATTGGTAGCCAATGTGTTGCTCATCATCGTCACTGCTAGTTCGCCCAGGGCGCCATATAGCCTGGGACCGCCACTGCAAATGGCAGTTTAAGTTTAAGTTCCAAAAGGTCTATGCAAATGACAACCCTATATGATAGACTCTCATATATCGATATCATCATATTGCCATAATTTGAGAATGCCCATGCTTTGTGGTAACGTGTAGCCTAGTAGTGGGCCGTGCCCGTGGGTGGATGTAGGCAGAATGTACGTAGAATGAATGAAGGTAGAATGTCTGAATGTTTAGGCCTATATTCTATCTCTGTCAGTGTCAACACAGACAATTGCGCATATTACAAGCCTGAGATTTAGCCCCTTTTCGACTGCAGCTTTAGCACCACGCTACGACACTACACCACATAAAAATATCTACATTTAACATTACACAAAAGAATACCCCTATCAGTAAGAAACAAATTGACCCTTCAAGTGTGATTATAATGCAATATAAATTTGTATTACAACTAATCTAATTGTAATACACTATAATGGAATATAACTGTGGTTATAATAAATTCTAAAGTATTAATGTATTAGCCTACTAACTATAATACACTATAATAGATTATAATAGTGGTTATAACACAATGGAATCTATTATCATGTTTTACAACTATATCATGGTATCATTATGATGTGTTTGGCCCTCTTTGGCCCAGCTCAGACCTACTCTGTATTGGATACTTTTTAGTACCACGTTTAGTACCACTTTCACACCACTCTACCCAGGCCCTTGTGGTGGAAAACCTGGCACCGCTATACGACCCAAGTATAAATCAGGCTTAATGGCAGTAGTATCAGGATCATCGGGTGTGGCTTGGTGACAATCTCTTATCGTCTCGTCTGCTCGACTGATCTCAGGGAATCTGGGTCATTTTCTAGTCCGTTCACATGCATGTAGTCCCGGGCGCACTCCTTGTCTCCCTCAGCCCTGGGCTAGCTACGACCCAGCTCCTTCGACTGCTAATGATGACTCAAAGTAAATGTACTCGCCCTCTCTTACTTATGAAAAATTGAGAGTAAAATGAACAGCATTTTTCAGTGTGCGCAGAATGATGCACGCGGGTCGACCTCTCTGGTGTCTTAGTCATTCCTTTTACGCAGCCTTTCATTTTTGTTCATAGCATTTATGCTGCTCTTTGTCTCTGCGTTGCACTCTATCTATCTCCTGCGAGAACCACTTCCCTTTTTGTTCGTCTCCTTGCGGTCCTCTCACACTGACACACACTGGATTCCATTTGTCACTGTTAGAATAGGCTAGAATAAGCTGCCTGCTGTGCACATACAGTGGAGTAGGCCTATTGTTGTGCCATTTAAACGTGTTCTTAATTAAATGTCATGAAAATATTGTTGTTTTTGCTGTTGTTTTGTTTTTTTGCTTTTCATGTTTTATCCATTAGTTTTTGTTTTTACTGAGCAGCATTGTTCCTCGTGATGATTTATTTTCAGTTGAGAATGATATAGCAAGCAGTATGGCCCTGATATCCTGCAGTGTAAAAAATTATCACTGTAGGCCAACACCAAAGCACAGGTGGAGGCAGCAGTGTTGCCCTGGTAGACACTGCTTGATGTAAGTGGAAAGATATATGTGGTGCTGGTTCCAACATATAACAGACAATTTGATAGGCCTTAAGGATTTAATTAGGAGGCTAAGGATTTAATTATAGGAGACTAAATATAAATCAGTTCTATAACTTAACAATTATGTATAAAAACCTTGTGTTAATGTAACAATTTGTAAATCAAATCTTAATGTGTACAAATATTACCCAATGGGTCCATGGTTACTCATAGTTACATTAACTCTCTGGATTTTACAGTGTTCTGGGCTATTCAATTAATTCGCTGTGTCAAAAAAAGGAATGAAAGGTCTAAAGGTTATCAGTGAAGAAAGTAAACTTATATAAACTTAAGTAATGCTGGAAGGCCTGGAAAACGTTTGTTTGGCAGGGAACCGACTGAGCGCATGGTTGGAGAATCTGTGACAAACGGGGGGGAAAAAGAAGGAAAAAAAAGCTGTGTTTGAATGAGATCCACTGTGTGTTTCAACAATGTCCGGGGATATTGGTGTCAGGGTAGGCCTATATATCTGTGATATGTCATATACAGTATATATACAGTAGGCTATGTGTTTTAGGCTATACTGTGTGTGTGTGTGTGTGTGTGTGTGTGTGTGTGTGTGTGTGTGTGTGTGTGTGTGTGTGTGTGTGTGTGTGTGTGTGTGTGTGTGTGTGTGTGTGTGTATACATGTAATATATATATATATATATATATATATATATATGTTACAGTTAGTTTGGGTAACTCAGTTAGATTGGGGTAGGAGCGCTTGTTTTTGTTCACCTCATGTCCCAGTGGTAGAGCATTTGACTGCATTAGTCCCACGCTGGTGAATGCTACTATGCCTAAACCTAAACCTAACCCTAATCCTAAACCTTACCCTAAACCTAACCCTAACCCCTAACCCTAAACCTAACCCTAAACCTTAGCCTAAACCTAACCCTAACACCTAACCATAAACCTTACCCTAAACCTAAACCTAACCCTAACCCCTAACCCTAAACCTAACCCTAAACCTCAGTAAAACTATGCCTAAACCTAACCCTAATCCTAACCCTAACCTCAGTCAAATTATTCCTAGTTCCCCGAAGGAGGCGGCGCCTGCTCCACATTGTGCACAAAAACGAGCGCTCCTGTTCTCAATCTAACTGAATCTCAAACTAACTGTGACATATATATATATATATATATATATATATATATTATATATATATATATATATATATATATATATATATATATAATGACATGTATGTATTAATAAGGTTATATGTTATGTTACAGCTAATCAACTTAACTTTGCCGATCATATACTGTACCTATATTGATCATATTGTACCTTTCATACTGTACCTATATTCATCATACTGTACCTATATTAATCATGTACCTATATTGATCATATTTATATTGCAGATCATAGGTGAAACCATATATATTTTCATTTGTATTTACAAAGGGTTTACATCGAAACGAATAATCTCCTAGAAGAAAAGCCACCCATTGCTTTCGTCTCCTTGTCGTCTTAAATGTTTTATCAGTCCTGAGTGTATATAGGAGTGTTGCTTACAAAGTACATACAACCGTTGTTATTTACAGACCACCGTTTAAGAGATCCAAACTTCCATTTGTATTATTCATGCGCTCTTTCTAGAAAAAGTAGCAGTCCTTGTCAATTTTTGGTTGCTATATAGGCCTGCAGCATTAAATATTCACATGGCATCTAAATATTTCAAAAAGGCACCTTGTGTCATTCATCCTTGCAATTATACTCCTCGTGGCTGCATGCATCTGATGGAGGTCTTATCCTTGTTTTAGGATTACTCACCGGTCGGTGCTAAACCTATAATAATATGGATTTATGAATACCGACCCCTAGTAAGAACTTTAATCGTCTTAATCTGTCTACTCCTACAGTGAACGGACCATCTGCTAAAACTTGACACTGTGCGCCTTTTGATGGGGGATATTATTTTTGCAGAGAGAACATATATCTTTGTGCAACATCATTATTTCGACATGGCGATGCATGCAGCACAAACAGCTCTGCTCCGTCGACGTTGAGAATACAAGGCCACATATTAACGATGTTACAGAATACAGATAACCGTCTCCAATAAACCAAGCACATGGCAGCATGAGAACGAACAGCTTCTCGCGCAGAAGGCAGGCATTTCATAACCTCTCGTCAAGAGCATGTAATTCATGCAAAAAGAGCCCTAAGGGAATTCAGTTGAACTCTATGTGTGTGTTTAGGCGTTTGTGTGTGTTGTGCGCGCGCGCGCGTGTGTGTGTGCGTGCATGCGTGTGTAGGCTACATTTCAGAGAGCGAGAGAGAGCGAGAGAGAGAGAGAGTCTGTGAAAATAATATCAGGCTTTTCCGTCAGAATGAACTTCACCACTGTATCCAGCCATGCAATAATCTGACCCGACACTTCAAACCATCTGCGCTATCTAACCGCCCTCTTGTTTACTAAATCAGCCCGTGCACAAAACGGAGTGTGTCTGATACTAAAGCAGAGTAGCCTGGCAGTGGCATCATAACTCTGTGTATACACAAACATTAACGTTTTTTTTCCCGGCAATGTTTAGCCATTCAAGTCTCTTTGGAGAGCGGTGCGTCTCTCGTGCGTAAAGACGAAATATAGGCTCCCCTGTGTATTATGACTGTCTATTTGGGTTGTAGGCTATCAGGCCCTGGCATGTTTATATACCTGTCTTCATCTGATTCACCATCACATGAAATGCCGATAACTATATAAACATATATCTATGAAATTATTTGTTTTTATTCCGATTTATTTTTTTAAATATCTGCCAGCAGGCTATTTTTATAATGTTTTTTTCCCTACGCTATGGACATTCCATAAATGGCACGGCGTTGAATAATAATATGCTAATTTCAGGATCAATAAAGGCAGACAGATCTGCCGTTGTTTGGTCGTTCACTGTGTAGAGGAGTCGTGGTTTTTCTTTGACGCTTGTCTGGCCAACACAAATGAGAGAGGGTGAAGTGAAACTTGGAGGGCAATTCAATGTTTGAAGACATAAAGCAAAGGTCAAAATGTTTACGTTTTAAAAAAGCGCCGCTGAGCACTGGGAGGTGCTGAGATCTCCTGGCGCTTCTTTCCGTGTGATTGGTAACTTGACAGTGATTGACGGGCATCCATGGCAACGGCGCAGCCAATCTGCCAAGTCCAATAGAAACAGAGCGGAGGGGCTGACTGTCTTTTTTCCCCCCTTCAAAATACATCTCGGGTCCAGTTTGATTCTCTCGTATACCTTTCAACCCAACAAGCAAGCGCCCGCCGACGAGTTTATACCAGCCGAGGATGCAGTAAAAGCCAGCCAGAGGGCATCGTTCCTCAGCCTTGTTGTTTTTGAACTATTAACTTTGGGGATTTGCCTTTCTGTCTGGATCCGACGCACGGAGAGCGCGCCGCGCGGAGGGATAGAGAGAGAGCGACGGCATCCGAGTCGCGCGGAGAGAGCGGGCGAGCGAGCGAGCGAGAGACCGCGGGGGTAAATAAAACCCGAAGCATCCATGTTTCAGTTGCCGATCTTGAATTTCAGTCCCCAGCAGGTCGCCGGGGTTTGCGAGACCCTGGAGGAGAGCGGCGACATCGAGCGTCTCGGTCGCTTCCTCTGGTCGCTGCCCGTCGCCCCGGCGGCCTGCGAGGTGCTCAACAAGAACGAGTCGGTGCTGAGGGCGAGAGCCATCGTGGCCTTCCACACCGGGAATTTCCGAGAACTCTACCACATTTTGGAGAACCACAAGTTCACCAAAGACTCCCACACGAAGCTGCAGGCCCTGTGGCTCGAAGCGCACTACCAGGAGGCTGAGAAGCTGCGGGGACGCCCACTAGGGCCCGTGGACAAGTACAGGGTTCGGAAGAAGTTCCCTCTTCCCCGAACGATATGGGATGGAGAGCAGAAGACCCACTGCTTCAAGGAAAGAACCCGACATTTGTTACGAGAATGGTATTTGCAGGACCCCTACCCGAACCCGAGCAAAAAGAGAGAGCTTGCACAGGCTACTGGACTCACACCCACACAAGTAGGAAACTGGTTCAAAAATCGCAGACAAAGAGACAGAGCGGCAGCTGCGAAAAATAGGTAAGAGATAAATAATATCCTGTTTGTTTGTGTAACGAATCTGTCTGTCTGTGATTTAAACCTCGTTTCCTAACATAGCTGCACAGTGACATAATCGACGAATCAACTACGAGCAATAATGACTAATGCGTTCCAAAAAATAAGATTATATAGCCTATATTGCCTGTGAAATGATACCTTTATTAAAACTGTCTGTATGCTAGATTTATGGACCTATATTCAAATGCAACAGATCTAATTAAAATCGAGACTTATTTGCACCTTAATATGTTATGGCAAATGCTGCTCGTACTGTAAAATAAACATCTGTTTAAAAAAAATGTAACCAAAAACACAAATACACTGATATGTTTATTGTATATTATATTTTTTACCACATCCCTGCGATATAACCGTATCCCCCCAAAAAAAAGATATATAAATATGTTTAATATTATAAAATAATAATAATAACAATATTTGGCATTCATCTTTTGAAATGTTAGCTATCAATTTAGCCGGTTGCCGTCATAATATTGGGCTTAGCCTATGTGGCTATATCATCCAAGCTAACATGCAGAATTGGACAGGCGACAAGGCATTACATATATTTCTTTTTAATGCGAGGCACTAAAATAATACACGGCTTGGGATAGCCATGTGCCTGTTTTAAGAGCCGAATATCTGTTTATTCAAATAATATGGTCTAAGATTAACAGATCGCTACTAATCTGTTGAAAGGATGTGCTTTGGCCTAACAGTGATGGCATGAGGTCATGTACAGGCCACCCTGTGCCATCCAGGCATGCACATTATAGGCCTACTCCATTACGGCGCTGTTAGCTTGACGGTCTGTTCTCGTGTCGGCCAGCGCCACGGTCATATGATGATGAGGATAAATTAAGCTTTGGCCCGTTGGTTCTCAACGACAGGTCCGGGGACCGCCAGAGGTCCAAATGGACCTTTAGTCTTTAACTCAGTCTATAAATACAACTGATTGATTGATTGATTGATTGATTGATTGATTGATTGAATACTTTATTAGAAGTTTGCATATAGGAAAATACAGGACAGTATATAGCCTACAGTTCACTGATACAAGGTCAACTAAAAAGGATAAAGCCCACAAGAAAGATTTTGGGCTTGTTTAAATTGGTGTCGCTTTGTAGCCTACTCAATTCATACAACATTAAATGGCAGACAATTAAAACACAGTACTATGCAAACAAATATAACATAACAGTCGGAAAACAAAATAGAAAAAAATATAGACCTATATTAAAGGTCAGGGGGAGGTATAGGTTATAGGCTCAAACTGGGTCCCTGAATTTGCCTGAATTACAAATTTAAAGGGGGGTTGGTTGAGGATCAGTGTGTTATATAATGTTTTATTTATGTTTAAATGCCTTGCATTCTTCCATGTCTCTCTCCTACACTAGGCTACAACAGCAGGGCCTGTCCGGCGGCTCGGTTCGGTCTCTAGCGGACGACGACGGCACCGTAGACCGTCTCGGAAACGCTTCCAGCCCCGAGGCGAGTTTGTCGAGCAAAGCCGCCACCTCGGCCATCTCCATCACTTCCAGCGACAGCGAATGTGACATCTGAATGGCGCGCACACATACATACACACACGCACACACAGGTCCATGGTGGCAGTGCCAGCGAAGAAGAGGAGATAAGTGATGAAGAAGATAACAGACATTTTAACAATAAGAACACACACACTCACACACAACACAAAAAAACTGTCCTAGTGCCTGCGTTGAATTTAAAGAAACTCTTCTATTTGATGGCTGCCAAAACGTGAGGAAACTGTGACCGAATGCCGTCTTATAAAAGCCTACGTTCCGTAATTGTTTTCGTTTTGCCACACGTGGATAATAACAGAACCCAATAACGATGGAAAATATTCATGTTCACGATTCCATCTAAAAGAGGACTAATAAACCAATGCCTCAAGAAGAAAACTTAAAAAGAGAAAAGAAGACATTTGATCGCCTAACCTGCTATTTTCTGTGGGTATTTCATGTTGGAAGAAAAAAAAAGACTGTGATATTTTTACGTTCAAAGTTTTATAAATAATGTTTATTTACCTATTTAAACAATTGGCTTTGTCTCTTAGAATTTCATATTCATTTGCTTGATGTTTTTAATATTGACCTTGTGCACAGGTGAACCTGTTGAGCATGTGCGCTTTAGTGAAAATGTGTTTCAGTCGGGAAAAAAAGGTAAAGATAACTTAATAAAATAACTGTTGATCAAAGAGAACACGAGCTTAGTCTTTTCTTGCTTTACTACAGCAGATGGTAGTGGTCCATGAAAATATAGCCTATTTATATTTTGCCCCTGTAGGCTATCTGTTCTGATGAAATGTGAAAATCGGAAGAATGTTTTGTAGGCTATTCTAGTAAGATCTTTTGGCTTATTTGGTCGTGAGTGAGATATTGTTAAATGTTTCTAAAGCGTATTACTTCATTTCATGAAGATGGCTGGCCTAAAAAAAGAAAAATCTACATGCTAACAACTCATAACAATTCCATGCATTGTTTGCTTGTAGATCGGTTATTTTACTACGGAATATACACCAGGTTTAATTCAACGCTGCTCTGTGCCCCAACAACACGTAGGCTACTAAACTTAGAGCTAATTGGCCAGCATGCTTCGTATCATGTAATGCAGGATGACAGCGCGAGGTCACAAAGAGGCCGACTCATAGACATGATGAACTTAGTGAATAAAATGAACAACATCAAAACAAGAACTGGAGATTGTTAAATGTGGGCCTATAGGCTATAGCAAGTGATAAATAACATGACATTTAGAATCGTGCACGTGTGTAATATTTTACACAGCAATCCTTTTAACCGTGAAAATATTATAGACTATATTTGCGCATTCACGTAACATCCAAACGCATTGTTTTTCTACCATTAGGCCTATAGCTTGATCATAAACACAACACATAGTGTGGCATATCCTTCATGTTTTCCCTTTTTTCTGATAATAACGTGTATTATCAATGTAATAATAATAATAATAAAAAAAAAGCCCCACACAAATATGGCATTTGTGTAACACACAATTTAACATGTGGGCATTATCTGCCCCACAGCTCTTAGAACAAGGCAATACTCCAGTCCAAACCTTTGGGCTACTAAACTGATACAGCCTACAATCTATTTTATACAGACGCATGGGCTAAAGAATAAGATCCAAATGAGCAGTGAAGCAGAGGAGCGACATAAGGCCTGTTTTCTTTTTCTTTTCTTCAACTGATAGGACAGACACCTGGTGTCCTCCACTTGTCAATTAATTAGGCCACAATAACTACTGAAAGGGACAAGTTGTGTTTCCAAAACGTCCTTTCAGCACTAACAGCACAGAAGCCAAAGCAGCGCTTCTTTTATTTATGTATGTATTCTTATGGAAAGAGAGAGAGAGAGAGAGAGAGATAGAGAGAGAGAGAGAGAGAGAGAGAGAGAGAGAGAGAGAGAGTCTCTTTCTAGGGAGCAAAAGTGAGAAGGAAAGGAACGGAAGGAGGGTGCCTTTCAGTTCCTTTTCAAAACGCGGACAAACATGGCTGAATATTTCCGTTTCTATTGAGAATAAGGGCAACCGGGGGATACAAGTCTTTCTCGCAGTCAATAAGGTTGTCAAACTGGTCAGCGGTAATCAGTGCTAATGATGAGGTCCGGGGTCCCCGCCTGAACAAAGCGGCGCTGCCAGTGTTTTGTGAGGGGGAGCAGCCGCGGCTCCCCTCTCCATAGAAAGAGCTCCTGTGAGGCCAGCCTGCCAGGGGCACGGAAATCACAACTTTTGTAAGTGCGCGTGCGCGTGTGTGTGTGTGTGTGTGTGTGTGTGTGTGTGTGTGTGTGTGTGTGTGTGTGTGTGTGTGTGTGTGTGTGTGTGTGTGTCGCGCGCGTGCGTGCGTGTGTGCGCGCGTCAAGGAAGGTGGGCAGCTGCTGCAACGCCTGGTTTGGCCGATTAAAGGGATTAAATTACCAATTGATTGACTGTTTTTATTTAATTGTTCTTATATAACACGTTAATTTGGCCAAATTAATTGTACTCGTAAATTCATATTCAGTTATAGTTGGTTGATCAATTATATGCCAATAAGGACATAATGTGCTTGACCGACCATTATTTTATTATAATAATGGGGCATATTTTGACCAATTAAACGTCTATCCCCTATAGGCTGATTCTGATACGTGTTAAAGGGTCTGTGCTGTGTTTTATATTGTGATCGAATCTGTCAATGTTGTTTACCGCCCAGGCTAACTGATATATCGGTTTGTTATGAAGACAAAGGCTTATAGGCCAACATGATGTGATAGCCTTCATCATGGCTATCCGCTTTGCCCGAACTTGCTTATCGTTTTTAGGCTATAATAATTCTGAATATAGCTGTTATATAGCCTATTCTATATATAAAATATTACATTTATGTACGTATTTTATGCATAGCAGCCTACTAATATTATATTATGAACACTATTAATGTGTTATTATAGTTATTATCTCACACCACATATCATGATTGCTTAATGTAGATTTAGGCTACATTCAAAATATTATTTTTAAATGGTCTTGGCTGAGCATTGACATTGGGGCCCAACACGTGATGTCCAACCTGTCAATAGACCCCTAAGTGGATGAGATCAATTTCAAATGGGTTTGTTCATCATCCCAGCATACCCACACACAACAGTGTCGCTTCACTGTCGCTTGCCGAAAATAACTGATCTTCAAAGCAGTCATATCGCGACACTGCGTTGCTAACATGATCGATAATTGGCATGTGACTAATACTAGGGATGCTATAATTTTGGGAAGCAGGGCTCGCGAAGAGAAACCCATGTCTGCCCACCCACTGACTCCATCATTTCAACACTGTTTTCCAAAATCTCACCTGTTGTTGGCTGAGACAACGAGAACGAGGGCTATCATTCCCTATACAGATTTCTTTCATTTATGTTTTTCTCAGCTTGAATTCATCTATAAAACTAGTCTAGGCCTACCCTAAGCTCAGTCTTTTTATGTAGCAAGAATAGGCCTAATTATGTGTTTCAGATTTTTATTGTGAAGCACAGAACTAAAGATTTTCAATTCAAACTTGGAATGTGCTTCCCCATTGTATTTCTCCACAGTCCACACCTCCCAAAGTCGGCATAATAATGAATACAATGCTAAATTTATCGGGCCAGGCCAAACACAGGTTTTTTTTTTTACCTCTCTGCCTTTCTCTTCCCTGTCACAGATGTGTGCATTTACAAATGTCCCTTTATTTAAAACCATAAAAGAATGTCCTTCTTGGAAATAGGCTGATTCAAGGGCGATCACTCGTTTTTATTCCTTCTCTGAAACATCGCGATTTTTATTTATTTATTATCTGCTCATGCCTCATGTAATAAACTCTCATAGTGTACAACTGTACATCCGCTGTATTGGCTGGCAGCCTGGCAGACTGAAATAACTGGCTACGGCCAGACAATAATATATGCCGAGGATGCCACCTGGTGGTGGGGTTTATTTCCCTTGGATTGTGTAACGTGCATGCATTCTGATAGAATTATGGATTGAACTAAAACAGAACAAATCCCCACACTGTTGTTTGATTTGAACAGTCTTTTCGCCTTCCTTGTGAGCTTGAAGTTTTAAATCAGTAAATCAACCATGCTAATTAAGTCCTTGATGTTAACTGTGTGAAAGTCTTTCTTGTGTGACAAGCTTTTGGGGGGGAATAGGCATATAGGCTGGTACTCATAGTCAATTAATTTAACACATTCAAATGGAACCAAATGAACCCATACGGTTCTTTATTTCATTCACTGAGCACTGAGGATTTTACTGTCAATACTGTAGTTAATGCGTGATATAGCGCCTTACCGCGGAACAACAACGCAGAGTGGGAGCGTTTCAGCACCATGGACAGCGCCCGCGATCTGCGCATCTGTGTCATTTAGCTGCATCATGCCATTATTAAACGTCAGGGTTTCTTCAATCTATCACATTTCTTTATCAACTTTACAGGCTTGTTTATAAAACGTCTTGTGGTGTAAGGCTGTAGGCCCTATACCTTTTTATTGAATAAAATGACAGGGCCTAATCATGTCTTTCTTTACCGTCTCTCCTGAAGATTTGCAGAGCAGTGTCTTAAGATTAGCCTATCACACATCAGCGAGGCTATTGTGGATACATCTTTTTTTACAATATTTTTTTATTTATGTACATATTCGTTCATCGCCTGTTTTGGTGTATTGTGTATTGAGAGTAACCTTTTACTAAAGGTTATAGCGACTTCATAACGGTCTCTTCCATATCAGTTCATAAGAGAGTTATCCGTTAATAGACAAAGTTATAGGCCTACACGAGCTGCTCCATTATCATGAATTAGTTTTTCTGTTCTGATAGTTATGTGTATGACTTCAATACTAGCAGCTCATCGAGTGTTCAAGTTAAAAAAGACCCATATTAACCTCTACATTCATCATCTGTTGTTAATCATAGTCTTTTTCGAATATTTTGGGCTATTATTACAGGCAGATCAATACGCTGCGTTTGCCGCCTGGCTCCGTTCGCAAATCTGTCATTTGTTACGAGATACAATGCAGATAATATGAGGCAATTATATGACTGCGGTGTGTGAATGCAGCGATGTCATCATGTCAATCAATGTGCAAATAAAGAAGCTCTGCTCATATACAAAGGGGCTAATGTGAACTGGGGTGCTCTGTCAATTCCCAGAAGTCAAACAGTTATTTTCTGTAAGTGCACATTGTTTTGGCATGCTCTATGATGACGTATGGAATATGATCAGAAGGAACTGACTCAGTGGTGCATTGTGGGACTTTTATTGATGGGCGAGCAGACAATAGGCTACGGCTAAAGCTTGGCATGTATTAATTGATGTCAGATTGCCTGCAGGCAGCAGGCAGCAATAGTCAACCACCCTTTAGTCTATGGAGTGAGCTAGTAGCTGGAGACTCTTGTACAAGCCCAGTGATCAATCATTCTTCTGACCGTGTTATTTATCTGGAACTTATTGGTGAAAGGCTGTTTATGTGTTAACAGGTGAGCAATCAATGAGTAATAATGTTTGATATGTTCATAACAATAAGACACAACATCAGCGCTAACGGGGCTTTTTTATTTATCATATAGCCTACTAAACATAACTTTAAGCAGGGTTGCCATGCACCTGACCCTCCTGAATCCGGCATGAGTCTAATTTCGACCGCATCTCCTGCAGTGCTCATGGAATTTTCATAATTTCTCCTGAATTTCTCCTGGATTTGGTATCAAACCCCCCAAATTCACCAGAACACAGGAAATTACATCTACCATGTTAAAAAATGTGGGGTGGGACACCCAGACCACCGTTGGGGAGTTCCACGCCAACAATATATTCGGATATGCTCTGGGAACAATACCACATACACTATTATTTTCCTTTTTGCCAGACCCATGAAATGGGTAGGCCTACATAAGCAAATGTCTGTCCTGGTTTTCTATATAAAGGGCATATATGATGATGACATGATGATGACATGCCTATAAAAGGCATGATGTCATAAATGATGATGACAGACAGGGGGTCTGGCACAACCAGGTTGACCTGGTCTAGTTATTTTACAAGCATGTCCTGGCTGGTAGCCTAGTCAAGTCTACTACAGTAGGCTACTGCAGCTACTGGGAGGTCTAATCGTTAGCCACTAGATGGCGACAGTGACCATCTCTCAATTAAATTCAAAGGGGATTTATTGGCATGGGAAACAAAAAATAAGAGTGAAACAATCAGTATGTACAATAAATGTGGTATAACTTAAGTTTATGGTACATGTGGTATATGTTTTTTAATATAAAAAAAAGTAATAGTAAAAGTTTAAGCTTTATATAGGCCTATTCTAATAGTAATCCCACAAAGATCTTTTATCAGCTGATGTTAAACATCTTTCAGTTCCACATTGGTCTGCTCATTCATTTAATCAATTCCAGCATCACTTTATCCTGTATGCTGTATGAGTTTTCTCTCTTGATTGGATGAAATTGTTATCCCGACCTGAGAATTAATTTTCTGTTTACTACTGAGCTGGAGAGACTGGGAAACCCCTATTGTACTATTGTATGTGTATATGTATATGTGTGTGTGTGTGTGTGTGCGTGTGCGTGTGCGTGTGCGTGTGTGACATATGCCATGTAGTAGAATAAAGAAATGTGTAAGCATAGCAGTGCATGGTGAACACAGTACTCAACCCCTTAACTCATTGACTGCCAACATTGTCGTTCCCTGCCACTTATTTTTCATTTTTCTTACCTTTTAAAAGTAGTCACAGCATATCCATCTCAAGTAAGTCGTGCACAACAACAAACATGCACACCGCATCCCAGTGTCGCAAAAAAAAGAAACTGTTAAACCGTCAAACCATTCCAAAGATATGAGCTAGTTTGTTAGCATTGTTTACACTGCAGAAGCTCCAGAAACCAGGAAATGGGGATATGGGCGTTTAGTTTTACATGGAAGCGGATTTATTTTATCACACCTACTTCCTGTTTCTGGTTGGGAGCCGGATGTGATTCTTTTACAGCAGATGTGCACCATCGGTTATCGCGACGAAGGTCAGAGTTAAGTATGGAAACTGCAAAAATAAAGCTGAGGTTGGAAAAAATTGTGTTATTTCGTTTTTCAACTGATTCTGACAGGAAATTAGGTCTACTAGCCAGGATAAAAAATCTACCATAATCTGCTCACTGCAAATACCCACAGTGGCCAAATCAAGTTGGGCTCCCATCGACTTTCTATACAGGAGGAAAATACCCAGAAAAATATCTGCTTTAAGTAGGATGTGAGGGGTCTAACAAGGGGTTTGTCATGATGCTGAATCCATTGCAAGCATTTGTTTTGCACAAAAAACATTCATTGGCCCCAGAAAACGCCCACAAAACTGATGAAAAGTGATGACTCATCACTTTTCATCACTAAACCATCATTTTCTGGGGCCATTTTTAGCCCAAGGAATGTCTTTTGTGCAAAACAAAACAGAAGTGGAAAACAGAAGCAAAACAAGAAATACAAAATGCATAGGGACCAGCTAAGAAGTGACTAAATTGATAACAAGGCCCTCACTGGCTGAGGCTCTCTTTTAGAAGTTATATTTATAGGATTACATTCAATTTATAGCATTACATTCAATAACAGCTCGTCATTTAGCCCTCTAGGATGAAGAGTCTGTAAAGTATGTATCCAGTATGCTTCTCGTTGTTTAAGTAGAAGATCATGGTTACCACCTCTCCTTGGTAGTCTGACTTGTTCTATGCCAATAAAACGGAAAGTAGAGATGTCATGTTTACAGTCATTAAAGTGAATAGCAACTGGATAATCACGGTCATTTCTCCTGATAGAGCTCTTATGCTCACTCATTCTCTGTTTTAACTGTCTCGTAGTTTTGCCAACATATGACAGACCACATGGACATCTGATCATATACACCACATGGGTTGAAACACAAGTAATTACATTATTAATCTTAAACTTCTTGCCGGTATGAGGGTGATTGAAAAAGGTGGTCTTGTGTGTATTACCAGTTACACACTGGGCACAATTGCCACAAGGATAACTAGAAGCAGTGCTCTTCCGAGCACAGGTCTCCACCAGGCCACACAAATCGGCCTGTTATAGCGCCACCATGAGGCTGATTTAAAAAATGTGGGGCAGAGGTTCTGAATTAGCATCCAGGGAGTGTGTGTGCTCAGTTTGGCAGCGATCGGGCCAACGGCGCCGGAGATTAGCTGGTAACAACCAGGCCATACAAATCGGCCTGTTATAGCGCCACCATGAGGCTGATTTGAAAAATGTGGGGCAGAGGTTCTAGATTGGCATCCAGGGAGTGTGTGTGCTCAGTTTGGCAGCGATCGGGCCAACGGTGACTGAGATTAGCTGCTCACAAACTGCGAGGACGCACGGACGCACGCACGCACGCACGGACGCACGGACGGACGGACGGACGGACGGACGGACGGACGGAGGGGAAAACATACTCTCCCTCAGCCTTCGGCTGGTGGAGACAATTACCCTTTGGGAGAGGACTCAAAAGGGTCTGTGTAAGTGAGACCTTGGGAGACTGGTAGTCAGAGTGGACCAACTGGTCTCTAAGGTTCTTTCCTCGTTTGAAGGAGAACAGAGGGGGATACTTAAACAATGAAGTCAGTTCAGGGTCTGACGTTAAAATCGGCCAATATTTTAATGAAATAAAATAAAAAGTTGTCAAACTTGTCAAACTCGTCACACGGCAGAGAATGTTAAACACTGACTTAAACATTTAAAAAAACAGTGAAAATAGATGATCTATAAGCTTTTGCGTTTAGAGCTTGTAGAGCTGTTATTTTAAATAGAAAAATAAATGTTATTTATAAGTGACAAGTACATTACCTCAGATACAAATTTGACTGAGCAACTTTCACTGAGTAGGCTAATATTTGACCTGGAAGTCCCTTCATAGAAATGAAATCAAAAGTACAGTATTTGTCTTCTAGTGAAAGTCATAAGCTTAAAAAAAGGGGGGGGGGCATGGTGGTGCATTCGGAAATGCTGTCGCCCCACAGCTAGAAGGTCATGGGTTCGATTCCCGCCTGGGATGCTGTGGGCGCTGGGTGCGTGTTCTCTTCTCCGCATTATGTGGGCTTGGTAAAAGGGTCTTTCTGTGTGGAGTTTTAATACAGCAGCCATGCAATATAAGCTATATGGCTACGCATTATATAATTTAACTTTTATTTAAAAATTGTACTTATGTCTTTCCCTCCTTCATCTGTGTGTGTGTGTGTGTGTGTGTGTGCGTGTGCGTGTGCGTGTGCGTGTGCGTGCGTGCGTGCGTGCGTGCGTGCGTGCGTGTGCATGCAGTGCACCATCACATATTTTCTTTTGTGAAACGCTACCACACTTGTAGTACTGCATCTTTGCAGCAAGATGGAGTCCTAGACCTGTGGCAGAAATTAAACTCTCCTAGGCATAGATAGGCTATAGACCACCCTCCTGTAACTGTCCCTAACTGTAGATGGGAAATAGGCCTACTTTGTGTATATTCGGTGAAATTTCACCTGTGAAACAAAATGAAGAAGAAATATGAGAACATGACTAGCATAAAACTTCACCATTGCTTTTGTGACTTTGTAATACATACTTTTACGCCTTCATGAAGCTAATTTGAAAACATGCTGCACAGAACGACGGAAACAAACAATCAACTACAGGGGAAATATTTCTTTGGTAAAGAGTATACTGAATATCCAGTTAAGTGTAAATCTGTGCACAGTACTCCGTTACTCTCAGTGTTGGGTGTGAATGTACATGCGTAAGAAAGTTTGCATGCAGGGCAAGTGCACCAGTCAGGATTTTAAGGGGTCTATATTTAAATCCTCTGGTCTCTAGTTTCTGCAGCTGTCACCAAGTTTAAGTTCAGCACCTTGAGCTTTTCTCAGTCATGCTCTTGGGACGTATAGTGATAAACCTGCCAAACGTTGAGAGAGAGTGAGAGAGAGAGAGAGAGAGAGAGAGAGAGAGAGAGAGAGAGAGAGAGAGAGAGAGAGAGAGAGAGAGAGAGAGAGAGAGAGAGAGCAGGGACGTGCAGAGAATGTTAGAGAGGCATGACATTTCTAAAAGGGCCTTTTGGTGGAAATATCGAAATAGCAGACCAGAGGTCGGCTATTTTTGGTACTTGAAACCACATTAAACTATGTATAATCATGTGAATACTGGAGATGTGGCGTAACGGCATGGATTTCTACACAGAGAGGGCAATTCTTTCAACGAGAGTTTGGACGAGTTAATTCTCTTAAATGCTGCCTTCAGGTATGGCATGGAAAGAGGGCATTTGCATTTCTTTCACCATAGTAAAAACTGCATTCATGGTCTGGAGAGGGCACTTTTTACAGACAGATATAAGGGCAGGGGCTCAAGCCCCCTTTGATGTCTATGTGTTCATGTGTCTGAGAGAGAGAGAGAGAGAGAGAGAGAGAGAGAGAGAGAGAGAGAGAGAGAGAGAGTGACTCTCACCCTTGAGACTGTGCCTTCTTGGGCTGCAGAATAATATCCAAACTGCCCCATCAGCACATCTTCCTTGTTGAACATGCCATACTCCTGTACAGCAACAGACTGCTCTGACCAACACAGCTGCCACCTGCCATGTCGGAGCTGTCAGTTGCTACAAGCCTCAGCAACAGTGTACAACAGGGGTCTTCAACGTTTTCAGGCCAAGACCCCTTACTTGAGAGAGAAATGAAGCAGGGACCCCCACAACCTTTTCATAGATTCCATATAGTTTCATCGTTTGACAGCGCAATCATCAGTGTATTTTGGATTCATGTCAATTTGTGTTTTCAGATACGTATTTAACCACTTGAACCGTCAATACTTAACTTGACATTTCACTCTGTACTTAGTCTGCACTTTTTCCCCCCTACACCAAACGTCTTTGCCGAAAATAGCCGATCTACAAGCTCACAACACCTCTCTTGTAGATCTACTATTTTTGGCTAAAGTTCTCAGAATATGGACGCTAGGATTCAAGTGGTTAATATAAAAAAGGAGAAAAAGGTTTCTATCACACAAAGATTTGGAGGACCCCCTGTAGTAACTCCCGGACCCCCTGTTGAAGACCCCTGGTGTACAAACATCACAGAAAAACATGAAGCCTACAAGGGCCTATTTAGGTGTGGTGTGGTCCTATTTGCTGT
Organism: Nannobrachium achirus; assembly: GCF_963921795.1. Lineage (NCBI taxonomy): Eukaryota > Metazoa > Chordata > Actinopteri > Myctophiformes > Myctophidae > Nannobrachium > Nannobrachium achirus. The sequence goes on from NC_137827.1 coordinate 23,361,186, forward strand.
CTTTCCTTTTCATTCTACATAAAACAATATGACGTATAAGGGAACCTAAAACAACCCGATCAAATTATTAGTCCTACACTGCTCCAGCCTACTCTGTTTCCTCCTGTGTTCCATAAATCCCTGGGACAGGACACATTACACCTTAAACAACAGTGAGCTGTCAATCTTTTTTCAGTATTTCATTCTTATTTTTCTGGGCACACAATGAAATAGTGTAACAGCATAAACATGAGACAAATTTGAACCAACCAAGTTTTGCACGGTAAACCTGTCTTATGGGTGGACTGATTTTATTTTGTACCATACCCATCTTTTATTCACATAGTGTGATCACAGTGTTATTAAAACTCTTTGTGTCGCATTGTATCATTATCATATACTGCATGTCACAGTGTGACTTAATGTATAGGCTACATGATGTATCACTTTGTTCTTGACCACTCAAAACACAGAGGCCAGTGTTTTAACACTTTACATTTTCAACTAGCATTTTGCATCCGCTCTCCCTCTTCCTTAAACACTTGCACACACACAACACCAGTATGGAAATAATATTTAGTCTTTTGGGGAAGGAAATTGAGTACTTACACACGCACGTGCATGCACGCATGCGCGCACGCACGCACACACACACACACACACACACACACACACACACACACACACACACACACACACATTATTGTGCCGCTGAGATTGTTTCGAAAACATGTCATTGGATGCCAAATAGCAGATTTTAGCATGTGATTATAAACCTACTTCCCAGGGGGAAATAAAAAAGGTAGTAGCATCTTAATATCCTTATATACACCCAGTCCAGGGATGCCATTGTATTATTATTACTGTTCAACAATAACAACTACAGTTATACATATATTGGAACATCAGACTCTCACTGGGTCTCGCTATTTATTACAAACAGCAATCAAATCTGCTATAACAGATGTGCATTATAGACCGTGGTGATCAGGTGAACCCAAGTGGACTGTTTTGAGCGGTGCTAACCGCTCCTACGTTTGACTTTGTATGTCCCTATGTACGCAGTACCACCAGCTCACACAAGACTAACGCCACAAGAGAAAGTACGCAGAGACCAACATCACCCTAGCTGATGTCACAGGCAGAATGGCCCATACAAGGGGATATCCACATGTGTCGTGTTACTTCGCACCGGTGCGATTTTTAGAGAACAGTTTTTCTTTTTTTCAGTTGGTGTGGACATGTTCCCACCTGTCAGTTCCCACCTGACGATATGTTGGAGGTCCAACTGCTCCTGTACTGAAGAACTGCTAGCTTGCATAATGTCTTCAGGTGTGTATTATCCAAAGAGGATAATAGTATCTATATCTACTACTATATCCCACCATGCAACAGCACATACTGTACGAGACATCTTTCCCTTTGGGCTCAACCTTCTTCCAGGAGAAGGTCTCTGGATTGAATGTCCACAGACCATTTAAGTTCTAGATCTATGCAGTCTAGGATTAACTCTGGTGTTAATTAATAGACTAGCCATTGTGGTGGTGTCCAACTCAAAGATGTTATTGTCGTCAGCCATTTTCCTCCATAAATGACCTTCCCCAAGACACAGTCTGAGTGGTGCTCCCTCTCCTCTGGAACAGTCCCATACATCATGTGTTTCAACCATCTTTGGGTGTCAACATCAAATGCATAAAGCATGTTGCAGTTTGGAGACGCTCCCCAGATGTAGATAATATCTTCTACCACAGCTGTGTGGCCACATTGGCTGGGACATTCGGTCCCTCCATTTGTTACTGGGGGAAACTTCACCCAGAGCAAAGACACTGTGTTGAAAACCTGCCAAATGAGTACGCCTTGTGCTCCACTGCTACAGCTGCTTGACCATATCTTTTTGGTGCTCCATTCAGATGCAGCGTCCAGCAGAACATCTCTTACACCGTAGTTTAACTCTTGCTCTGTAAAGGTAGAGTCAACACCATGGCCTCCCTGGTAAAGGTAGAGTCCTAATGTGTGCACTATTATATTTGTTCAGTGGCACAAATGACTGACACAGTTTGATAAATCCTCCTAGAAACTAGAAACCACAATCTAGAGAAACCCCCTTAGCAGGACTACCCTTCTCAAAGCCGATAGTAACCACTCCAAGCAGATGGTAACCACTCCAAACGGCTAAAGCATAAGCAACATTCAGGTCTGTCAATTTTTACGCCTAAGGAGGAACTGTATAGCTCTACCCCAGATTTTATAAATAAAGCCACAGAACTAACCAACCGGTTTGCAATAAGAGGCTATGCCAAACAGACCTCAATTCTCCATATACGACAGAGCAATACGCACTGACCGTGAGACTTAATTAAAAAAGAAACCCAAGTAGTCATCAAACAGACTTTGTTTCTCCACTCAATACACTCCAGCGGCAGGCATTATTAAAACACAATTATAAAACATTGGCATGTCCTACAGAGTGATCCACAAATGTCCAATATCTATTCCGACTCAGATGCTGTCGTAGTCTGAGAGTCTGTCTTGTGCACATCGATCAACACCCCCCTCTTCATGGCTCCCCGCCCCCCCCAGGGTTTCTACAAGTGCAGCAACTGTTCCGAATGCAACAACTCCTCAAACGCCAAATACTGTACTTCATCCACCCCCGCACTGGCAAAAGGTTCAAAATTCAATCCTTTATTAATTGTAATTCAACCCATGTGGTGTATCTCAACTCAAATTCCCATGCGGTTTAGCATTATGTCAGCCAAACCAAACAACCTTTAAAAATAAGAATTGGGGAGCATAAAACTGCAACACGCATCGTTTGCCTCGAATATGCCAAGGCTAGGCATTACATCCAGGCCAAACATGGCTCTCAGGCATCCTTACAATTATGGGGGATTGAAAAAATCTCCACTCCCTCATGAGGTGGTGATATTATCAAGAAAGTGTTTTGATGCTTTGAACACTCTGGAGCCCACAGCCTGAACGAGGAGCTTAATCTATCATGTTTTCTATATACATTTTCTATCAATTCTATAAGTGCCAGGTGGTTCCTTAGGCTGCTACACCATCGCTGTTTGCTTTGTCGTTCTTTCCAGAAAGGGGTTCTCGTACTTTAATAATTACCTGTGCAGTCTGTCTCTGGCCACTCATGTACTTGGCCCTTTAAGCAGTCTATTCCCAAACCCTGTTTGGTCTTCTGCTTTATACATGTTCTTTTTATAACAAAAAAATATATATATAATTGTTTTTAATGTATTTGTGATTTTTACCTATATGCCTTTAACCTTTTTGTAATGCTGATATTTGCTATTTATAGTTGACTTATCTATAGCCTAAATTGCAGGTCCTATTCACTATTGGAGAACCCTCGACTTGAAATGTATGTATTCATTATTGCTGCCCTTTGGACATTAGCTAATTGAAGGGCCTAGCCCTGTTCCTCTCTTGTATTTAAGCCTCTTCATGCTATGACCTGACGAAGATATATTGGCATCGAAACGTTTTCACTCTGTTTGCCTGCACCCTGTGAATAAAAACGCTTTTCAGAGTTTGCTCCAGTGCCTTCCTTCTACATATCAGTCCCGCTCCTGAGATGCAACGGATCTGCCGAAACTTGGCTAGCATTGCGGTGGAACCCTGTTGAGTTTGATAAATCCTCCCTTCGCTTGTTCCCTTCTCATCAAGTGAAACCCAGAGAGGAAGCAAAAAGGTGCAGAGGTTATCACATTTAATTGCTGCATTCATGCTTGCAAATGTTCCAAACATGGTTGTTTAAATGAGTGTGCAGATGCCTTGTCTCACTCACATTTGGACACAGTGTGGATAGACAGACTGACAGACAGACACAGTAGAGTGATAGTGATTGATTGATTGATTCCCTTGATTGATTCCCAATATCACCACCTAACACTAGGCAGTATAAAGATGATTATCACTCACAGATTCTGTCATCCAGTGTATTTCCTACTGTACGGTGGCAGCGCTGTCCCTAATAACAGAGCTTAGCTGGCATTCCACACCCGGTGGCACTTTGGTGTCACAGTTACCCAGAGAGAGCCTGGTAATTACCACCGGTCACTGTCACCATGCAGCAAATGCACAGTTCAGCAGAGATAGGACAACCCCGCTTATACCCCCCTCCGCCTGTGCCAGGCTGTCCTGGATAGACAGCCATGGCAGAATGCTGGTTACACGGATGAGCGTGAATTAGCTCAGCGGTTGTAAGCTCAATCCGAACCATCCTTTTGACTGACCTGAGGTGGTATGTGGCTGCCAACAAACTGTCCTTTTGTGGTTATATGTTGTTTCGTGTGGTTCACAGTGGCGTAGGCCCCCCCACTGGCCCCTCACTGGGACTACCATTACACCACTCCAACCTGCTCACACACACACACACGCAAGCACGTACACACGCACGCACGCACGCACACACACAAAAACACTCTCTCACTCTCTCTCCTCTCTCTCTCTGTCTTTCTCTCTCTCTTCTCTCTCACACACATACTACAAGAGGTTACATTTTGTAACCTCCTGTGTACATAATACAAACAAGTGCAGTGCGGAATGTAAACACAATTATCTGTTGTGTACATAATGAACTGCAATAATTAATATATTATTATCTACCCATCTTCATATCCTCTGCATTATATTGTTTATAGCTTTCTACTTTAATCAATATTTTTGAGAATGTGCTGTATAAAGGTTTACTTAAATCATGTGCAAGTAGAACAATTCCAATTCTGATCAAAAGAGGGGTGACATACCTACATAGAGTATGTCTCCCAGGTGTGTGAGAGCAATATCGCTGTGGGTTGACTGGAATGTGCTCGTTGTTGATCTTTTGCTTTGTTTATATTCATCTTCAGTCTTCTGTCTATCAATAATCTGTATCTCTTTTTTCTCCCATCCACTATCTCTCTCTACGTCCTTCCCTCCCTCCCTCTCCCCTGACTCTTTTACCCCTTTTTTTTACAGCCCCGTTTTGGACACACTTGACTGGAGCACAAGCAAGTGAACTTCTGAATGAAGAATCACAAAGGCATTCCCTCAGGAACGGCTTGCTGGAAAACGCACTGCAGGACCGGAATGGGAAGTTTATTTTCCTTCAGCGCATGCATGTCTGACTGTGGGATAGAGGCTCCGAGCACACAGAGGGTCTGGTGCGCTGATCCACTTCTTCTGCAGTGAATAGTTCATCATCATGCACCTCCTCCCACTCCCGACTGATTTGTACTTCATGGTATGTCAGTGTCTCTGGCTGAAAATAGTTGATCTACAAGCTTGTGAGAGAGCTTTACAGATAGGCTATTTTCATTCAGCATAGCCTCGACATCTTTCCCTCACTCACACACCCTCTCTGCTCACAGAATCATTCTGTCACACTCAATGCATTTCCCTTCAGAAAATTGTCTTGCCGCATCAAGCCTGGATTTAAATTCATTGGGGCCTCTCTGTTGTGTATCTTCTGTTACAAACAATCCATTTAGCCTCCGACGTTTTTCTTCTTTGTTCATGGTCCTTTCTCTCGCTCTCTCTTCCTCTGTCCCTCTCTATCCATCTCTCCCACTGTTTTTCCTCTGCTATCATCTGCGGGCTAAAATAGCCCCAGCAGCTTTTTCTCTAGGCCTTTTGTCCCAGCTCAGGGAGACGTTTGGCACTCAGAGGATCGTGTTACAACTTTCATTTCCTGAATGTTTTTTTTTTCTTTCTTTTTTTTTTTTTGCTGTGTGGAACCAAGAAGGGTATTTTATCCTCTGCTCTCCAGCATGAGGATGAAGGGCGCGGGGTGAGGGGAGCAAGATGGCAGCTCGGATTCTGGGACCTGTCACTCTTGTGTCGGCGACTTAATACGAACTCTATATCTCGCTCCAAGGTCCTTCTGGAGGCTGTGTGCACGTGCGTGCGTGCGTGCGTGCGTGCGTGCGTGCGTGCGTGCGTGCGTGCGTGCGTGCGTGTGTGTGTGTGTGTCTGTGTGTGTCTGTGTGACTGACTTTATGTCTCCATCCATGTGTGTGTATGTGTGTTGGGGGGTGGGTCATTGAGCTGCTGTAGGTGAGGTGATGGCCCTTGGGGGTATGAGGTAGATTTCATTATCCCATATCCCATGCTGCTTCCTCTTGTTGTGTCTGCTCTGTGCCCCAAAGGCCCCAGAGCCTGAACGCTGCTATGCCCGTTCCAACTGGCTCCGTACAGTCAACTCCTCAGAGTTCCTTTAAACTCACACAAATGTGTAGAAATTGAATTCAGTGGACCCATAAGGGTCCATTGGATTCCATTTGTATGCTCTATGTCAGTGGTTCGCAAACATTTTCATATTGAGGACCCCCAAATTGATACGTGCTTGGCCGCGCTCCCCGTCTGAAAATATTTTGTGCCCGGGGCGCCATAAAAGAAGAACTTTTCACATTATTTTCAAGGTTTCTCAAAATGTTTTGGAAATTAGCGAGGCGAACTTATGAAACACATAGATGGGCTCTTTTCAATTAACCAAAGTATAAAATAGGGTTAAAATGTGATCCTCATTTTGCTGTGGACCGCGGAACCCTCTCAAGGACACCCGGGGTCCCCGGGCCCCAGTTTGAGAGCCACTGCTCTAAGTTACAAAGACATATAAATGAAGACTGACTACCATGGCCAGGTTCAAGTGACAAGAACATTTGGAAACATCATCAAGAATTATTAATTGTTTATTCTGAGGATAAATAGCATTGACATTCTGAAGACATCCTTAGTCATCCAATAGTCATAGGAATTTGACTAACTAATCGATGAGTTGATTCAGTCAATGAATCAGTTTAATTGTAATTGCTGCATATGATTGTGCAGAGACAAGCATTTTCAGGTTGTGAGGTTGAGAACTGAACATTAAAATGTTGATTTCACAATGACTACTGGCTATTGAAGGTTATAGACTGTGAAATGAAAGAATTATATCTGAAGTTTATGTGGATGAGGAAAAAAGAACAAAATGACTATTTCAATAAAAGACCACCACTCTTATTTCTCAAAAATATAGTCTGTCATCCCACCTTTCTTTTATTTTATTTTTTTGTTATTCCCGCATGAAACATTAATTTTATATTTCCCTACATCAGAGTACAAATAGTTACAGAGGATGCGTTTACGTATTTCATTTTCAGCAGAGACAGATCCAAACTAGCAGTTGAAAAATGTGCTTATTCCATATATAAGAAGGTTTTCCAAAACATCCCTGAAGCCTGTGTGCAAGTCACAATCCTGATGAATTATATTTAAAGAAAGAAAAAAAAAAAGTCTTGCTATCACCTTTCCTGCCAATACCGATATCTGATTCACTGCAACCAGAGCTTGGCTTTGTCTCTGGGAGGGTTGGTTATACGAGCCCATCGTGCCCTCTGGGCACTTTACTTTTTCTTTTCCTTTTTTTCTCTACACAAGTCCTTTTTTTCAAAGGCACAAGACTCACGTTGCATCTTGCCTTTTTATCCCCTTTTTGTATTTACTACTTGTACGCTATTAGAACATTCTCCCCCATAAATCAGGTAATATATATGACGCTGCCCTCCATTTGACACATAACATGCTATCTAACACCCTAATAGTCTGGGAATCATCGGCACTGTCTGTCTGTTCCTCGTTGTTGAACCCAGGGTCATGCATCACTCAACACACAGGGAGATAGAGATAAATATTTCTTTCAGCTCTGTCACTAACTCGGCTTCCTGTTGTAACATAGGCTTCCTACACAGGGAAATCCTGAGTTTTAATATAACTCTGGGAATGTAAAAATGAACCCTGGAAGGGATGCGTAAGGGTGCATTTTTACAGGATTTTGCCCTGTACTATAGAGACCTTGTATGACAGGAGACACACACACACACACACACACACACACACACACACACACACACACACACACACACACACACACACACACACACACATCAACATGGCCAACTGTTAATACAAATGTCTAAGGGTGTCTTGTAAGCGTGAATAAACATGCCCTGTTGGGATGAATAATGATGGAAAACCTTTTATTTTTTTCCTTATTCTTTTTTGTTGTCTATTTGTGCTAATAAAATCTGGTGGTGAGAATCACTACCTACAGAAACTACAGTGTGCTTACATGCATGAACTCATGCACGCACGCACGCACACACGCACGCACGCACTCTCTCACACACACACACACACACGCACGCACGCACGCACGCACGCACACACACACACACACACACACACACACACACACACACACACACACACACACACACACACACACACACACACACACACAAAACACACAAAACACACACACACACACACACACACACACACACACACACACACACACACACACACACACACACACACACACAGCCTGCCCCTGTGTCTGCCTCTGGGTTTAGCCAGGCAGGAGCATTGTCAGATCCATGCATCATTGGTAAGGAAATCTCTCTGCCACCCCTCACCCCCCCTCTCCCTGCGGCAGACCTGAAAAGATCCTTTTGTCCCCCATCACCCGCCTGCTCCCCCTTTACCCCCCCCCCCCCCCCCCCACACACACACACACACACACACACACACACACACACACACACACACACACACACACACACACACACACACGCTCACACGCAGCCTGTGGTTATGGATACCTGGGATTGTCTGACACAGGGCTCCCATGTGGGGTAAGGTACCTGCAGGCACCAGACCCAAGAAAAGCAGTCCGGGGCCGGCCGAGTCACTTTTCTTTTTTTGCACAATGGTTCTGGTTCTAGAGTGGCTCTTATACCGAGGAGTGTTCAAAAGAAAAACACTGTCCAGCCTCTGGGAGACTGCGCAGTAGTAGTGTGATGCAGGCTAGTACTCTCACTGAGTTTATTTGCACATGTCAGGGCCCTTCCTGCTATTGATTTAAAGCCAGTGCCACTTACATCTATGACAAATGAAAAGCCCCCTTTTGATGACTCTGTTTGCCATCAGCAGCTGCAGGCGGCAGTGACCTCACGGTGCAGGCTGACGTTATACCTCCAAGCTTTTGTCAGGTTATATATCGTCGTGGTCGGGTGGAAACCTTGTATGCCCAACACCTTTCCTTTTTTTTATTGAGCGGTGGTAAACCGCTCCTATACGTGGCTGTGTGTGTGTCTGTAGCCTTTTTCCTCAGCGTTTTGCCATAGTAAAATGTGTGTACGTAGCATCATGTTTGTCTAGTGATGTCATATATGTCGTATGTCTGTAGCCTTTTTCCTCAGCGTTTTGCCATAGCAAAACGTGTGTGTGTAGCATACCCTGTACATCCTAGACTCCAATCCTAGTCTGATGACGTTATGCAAGCACGACCACCGCTCACTTCACATTGGGTGTGATTTTTTTAAACGATTTAAAATAGTGAAAATAGCTGATCTACAAGCACACAACGCCTCGCATCGCGAGGCGTTGTGTGCTTGTAGATCTGCTATTTTCACTAGTTCTGCGTGATAGTCTTGTATGCGGCGTTGTGTGCTTGTAGATCTGCTATTTTCACTAGTTCTGCGTCTTGTATGATGAAGCAGGGCTAGGGTTACTTTACAAAAAAAAACATACAAATTTGAAACTTGGAGATACAAGGTTTCTGCCCGACAGCGACGATATATAGGATGACGCCTGCAGTATAGGCCTACTCCTATGTACCTATACATTCACTGCACTTGTTCCATTGCTAGTACTGTCCCCCGATACAGCATGGACCACGATTCACCAACTGCACAGTAAAGTCCCTCAGTGTTCATCTATCTCCATTTGGTTTCATTTGTACAGTGTACACTCTTTGAGCTACAAATGGATGAGTTATATCACTGAGGACCCAAAGGGACAATATGCATGGTTCCATGTGGTGTGTGTGCTGGATTCGGATGTGTGGGATTCAAACGTGATTAAAAGCCTCGTCTGAGTTTCCGCAGCGGATTGATTATTAGAGTCCCTTGCACATCCTGAAGGTGACTTTGAGAGCCTCTCCTTCGTGTGGCACAGAGCCCACATAATCCTCGCCGCATCCGTACTCTGCTGGACATGTTGTCCTTTGATTAACAGGTATGAATATCAACTTCGGGGTGGCTTTGTGATCACCTGTTTGCTCATTTGTGACTATTTGAGCGCAATGTGTGCCAAGAATACGGGACACATGTTATGTCAGAATCAGAATAATGCACTTTTTTTTTAAGTTGTTTTAGTTGTTTGATGTTTAAAAAGATATATTAAACACTAATTGCCGTATATATATACACTGTATATCTTCTCAGGCATTATAATTCTTTATAGTTTTTATATATCCATTTTGCGGGAAAGGGGTTGTTAAATATTTCATAAAATGTGTCTGATAATGTCACCTAAAATGTGATCATTTAGAAGCCAAATGTCTTATTGTAAGTTACACATATATAACCCATGGTCCAGTTTACATTCCTACCAGCAGTAACATTTTCCATGTGGTGGATATTTCATTTTTGGATTGAGACTCTCCAAGCTTCAAATGGAAATGCTCCCTTAGAATAAGTATACTGGGTATAATACGGTAAAAGCCTGCTGTATGTCAAGAGCCTATAGTTACTGTTCTTTTAAGCCTGTTTGTGGCACAATCAAAACAGAGAGATGGTTTAAATATAGGACTGTATATGGAACAGCTCTAGAGGTGAAAGATGGGGAACATTATCCCTGGCGTATTTTGGTGGACCTAATAGATTGAGAAAGGCCTCCGGGATGCAGACTGCCCCGGGGTCCCTCCTCTGCACCCGGGCAGAGCCCCTGCAGTCCTGCAATCTTCGCAATCAGCCAGTAATGCTAGCAGCGACTGTTTCAGATTATGCTCAGGAAATCCTCAGTGCTCTCTGCTCAAAACAATTTACCCTGACATGAGCCGAAGGACCGTGGAGGGTGGAGGGGATGGAAGACTTGTCTAATACCACATTCTTTTCATGGAGACATGTCATTTTGGACTCTCTCTGCCTAAAATGTTCATTCTGGATTTTTCTTTTTGTGTAGGGGTTTATTATTATTATTTATTTATTTTAGTTTTTGTTTACTTTTTTATATTTTACATTTCAACCACAATCAATTTACAACTGAGATATATTTTGTCAATTATTATTATTAGTATTATGATGATTATAATTATTATGAGTATAAGCTATTATTGTATTATTATATCATAGATAATGTATGTATATAATTATTATTATGCATTATGTCCTAAAGTATTTTGTAACTTTTGAGATAATGTCACCAACAGCTGCTGTAAGTTGTTGTTGTTGTTGTTTATTATGACAACAGGAGGTGAATGGTGGTAAAGGGGGGGGGGGGGGGTAGTGGGTGAAAGATGGCGGATTCTGGGGATATTATTGTGGCTTGTAAACATAATTTTATGATGAAACATAATTTTATTAGTGCATTTCTCCTTTGTCGTTAATGTTTAGCCTATTAGGCCATTATTATTATAGCCTTGTAGCCTACTATTTTTCGCGTAGCCTGTATTAAATCCACAATTAAAAGGATATTGGATGAATGTATTTAATCAAAAGTTAGTTAGTCCTGTGTTTTATGAGTTTTGGATCAAACGGGTGCCATGTTTGTTTTTGGGCCTCGATGGCATCGAGGCATGGGCGCGCCTTCCGCAGATGGTGACGCTTTTCCGTGGCCCAGAACCGACAGAACAAACTCTGGGAGAGAGCAAAGTAAACACGGCAACACAGACCTAATGATCCTCAGCGGTCGTGAAAGAGAGGCAAGAATGTCTCTCCTATACTCACATAACGTGTTTTCTTTCATAATATTCTTGTGTACAGCGCATGCAGGCTACAGACTAAATGATGATTCACGATCCATAGCCTATCACATCCCCCGTAATAGCTAGCTCGCCTTTTTCACAGCAGGCATCCTAAATGTAGGCCTATTGTATTTATTTTGTAAACTCTTCTAATTATGTTTAAGAATTAATGAGCTCGAATAGGCCTTTCTGACAACAGCATTTTATTCTTTGTTGTGTGTGTGTGTGTGTGTGTGTGTGTGTGTGTGTGTGTGTGTGTGTGTGTGTGTGTGTGATGGATTCAGCCATGCAGCCTATAACTAAGCCATACCATAATAATAACCTACTGGCTTGTTATTTTATGCTCGGAGCAAACAGCAAACCAAGGAGAAGACCAATATAATTGAATGGACCAAGAATATACAATTCTTCCATTCGAAATATTTCCGTTTCCTCCAGCGTTGGGTTTATGAATAATTCATAATTAGTGATGATGATTGAAATAATGATGGTCGACCCGTCCGGCTGTCCCCTTGCCTTTCTTTTTCCTTTTCTCTCTCTTTTCTTTTCGTTTAGTTTGCAGGTCTGCTGGGCAGGGTTTGAAGCCTATACATTAAATAAATCCGCTTTATTCTCTCCTCAGTAAATGGATAGCCTACAAATAACACACGTAAGACAAATGTATATAGCTTTTGTTTTATTGGAAACTGTTTATAATGACTCTAAAGTAAACCTTGCCTCTTAGTTTCCATAGCCGGAAGTCGCTATACATTTTTTATCTTAACAAAATATCATAAATTAAGCAAATGGGCAGTCCAGTTAAGTGTTTCGTTGAGTTCAGAGTTTCATAAGGGAAGGGGAGGGGGGGGCGGTTGTATTTTCACGGGAAGGTGGATCAGAGAGAACCTCCTATAGACAGCCTATAGGATAGGTTAAGCGCTTAAAAAGAAATTGTGTTATATTTCTATCCAAATTTAACGACAGACAGGTCAGTCTAGTATAAGGTACCATAGTGTTATTTCATATATGTAGTCAATCTGATACAGTTATCAGTCTCTGGAGGAGGGAGGAGGGGTTGGGGAAATACAGCCGAGGAGAAGCCTTTAAGAACCTAGATCCACAAGACTGGATGTTAGAGGTCCCAGCAGCGAGTCCTGCAGTTGGTGCGGGTGTCCATGCATTCCGTGCACCGACTGTGGGGCGCCCAGGCCCGCCATGGGGTAAGACGAGGCGCCGGGGTGACTCATGTTTCCCTGGAGCAAAAGCACAGAGTTCTGGTCGGGACTTTGCGGAGGGGAGAACTCGTCCTCCGAGCTCGACATGAGCGACTTGCCTCCGTCGAGGGGAGACAGCTGGTTCTGTTTGTTGTTGCCGGAGTTGTTGTTTTCGCTGTTCTCCCTGGCGAGGGGAAACAAACAATATTAGATAAACATTTTTTTTAAAACGTTTAATATCCCCCAACATCACCAGTGACTTCGGTCAATTCGAAATTGTAGGCTACACTTTGAAATGTATCAATTCGTCAATAGCATAAGGAATGGATAATCATATTGTTTTAACAAGCGAGCTTGCTTTTGTATAATAGCCTGATTTAAAAACAAAACAAAAACAGAATTCGATAGTGTTCATTAGATAATAGGCCTATTCCTATTCATTAGCTATATAATTCGTACAATGCATAGGCTACATTTTAGAGATGAGTTGTGGTTCACACAGCTCTTATTACATTGCGTTCAGATAATTAATTCTGAACCTAATGTTTCTTTACCAATGTAACCTAATTTAACCTTTAATATTATAGGCCATAGGCCTACGTAACGTCAATCTATTCAGCCTGGCTGTCATGAAATTGATACAGGCATATGGCCAAATTGTGGCCACATGGATTAGGCTAGTGCAGAAATTAAACATTTAAAAATGATTGATTTACTTTTAAGCTGCTACATGCTATGTGTCTTCATATAGGCCTACATTTTGAATTAATTCAGTTTATATAGGTCAAGGCTGAACAGAAATCCTTTATCAAGTGTCAACAGTAGGCTAGCCTATGAAGAGGTGTTTACGGTTCATTCACTGAAATCCGTTAAGGCCTGTGTTTTAGGGAAATAATTCCATAATAATTATACATAAAATCGTTTTAGCATTTCATATGATTAGATATTCCTGCTGTCTGATTTGAGACAACTTTAGAAACACACGCATAGCCTACCTCTCTTTAGCTTCTGCGGCTCTGTCTCTCTGGCGTCTGTTTTTGAACCAGTTGCTGACCTGCGTAGTGGTCAGTCCCGTGGCCTCGGCCAGCTCTCTCTTTTCCCGCGGGGACGGATAGGGATTGTGCGTGTACCATTCTCTCAGAACGCCCCTGGACTTCTCCTTGAAGCAGTAGCTGGTCTCCTCGCCGTCCCATATCGAGCGAGGCAGCGGGAATTTCCTCCGCACCCTGTACTTCCCCACGGCGCCGAGCGGCCGGCCGCGCAGCTTCTCGGCTTCCACGTAGTGCGCCTTGAGCCACAGCTGCTGGAGCTTCGGGTGGTTGTGCGGCGAGAACTGGTGGCTCTCCAGGATCTTGTAGAGCTCCCTGAAGTTCCCCCGGTGGAAGGCCACCACCGCCTTGGCTTTGAGGACGCTCTCGTTCTTGTGGAGGTGGTCGCACGCCGGCAGGGACCACAGGAAGCGGCCGAGTCTCTCCAGGTTCCCCCCTTGCTGCAGCACCTCGCAAACGCAGGCCACTTGCTCCTGAGTAAACCCGAACGACGGCAAGATGGACATGATGTCTGGCTCTCGCTCCTCCGCCCCGGCGATGGTATCCCAAATGATGCGGCTGGACCTTTCTCTCGTGTGTGTCTTCACGGTCGGGTGTGTTGTTGTGCTCCGGGACACGGGCGGCAATCCGTCCGTGCGATATCCCACTCCACCCCTGATGCGCACGGGGAGATTCGGATGTTGATTGTTGGGACAATTTGTTCCTGTTGGAGATATGTCAGGCTTAAAGGGAGCCTGTGCGATTCGTTGATTGGCTCTCCCTCTGCCCTATACCCTGGCAGCCGAGCACAACACTGAGTTTGCAGCTCCGTTTCCTCCCCAGAGGGAGTACGTCAGGGGCTGAAATAGGAGCGCTCCCAGCCTCCCACCCCCAAACCCTCTCCACGCCGTTAGCCGGGGGTGCAGAGGAACACCCAAATGCTAATCAATTATTACAGAACTCTTAAAGGCCCCTTTATAACGCGTTATGATAGACTATATATTTAAATGAATGTCCCATCATTGCAGATTTCATATATTGAGACCATTGACGGCTGCATCTCTCCTCCATACATTATCAATTATCACCGTCAACGCCCACAGTGTTAATCACATGCAGATTGCAGGCAATAGGTGTATCTCTCATTTCATAGACTATTAATTATGAAGTAGTTTACTTTATTAGGTGTTATAATTTAATTACTTCCTATAACGGTTAGGCCTGCACGTGCCATCCAGGGTTCCATTTGGGACTTTATGCAAGGCTAATCTACCTGCCTGAAATGCTATGGGCCACGCCAGGAGAGAGAGAGCGAGAGAGAGAGAGAGAGAGAGAGAGAGAGAGAGAGAGAGAGAGAGAGAGAGAGAGAGAGAGAGAGAGAGTGTGTGTGTGTGTGTGTGTGTGTGTGTGTGTGTGTGTGTGTGTGTGTGTGTGTGTGTGTGTGTGTGTGTGTGTGTGTGTGTGTGTGTGTGTGTGTGTGTGTGTGTGTGCGTGCGTGCGTGCGCTATGTGACGACTTGATAGGCCTATCTGCTGATTGGAATTAGCCTATTATTTCGCTAATATTCGTATAGGTGAGAAAGTCTAGGGTATAAAAAAATATTAATATTCCGCTATGTTCTTCTCATCATTTACACAGTTTATTGCACCATTTGTACGATTATAGCTAAATAAGCCATTATATCCAAATGTAAGTTGTAATAGGCGAATTATCTAGAAACACAGGCACCAATTAGCAATTAACATCCACATAAACATGTTTTAATTTTCATTGTTCTTCAAACCCGTTCGTCTAATGAATAATTAAAACATTAGGCTACATTGGAATATCCCATTACTAACGTAACACGGTGCCACACACACTATATCTCATGCAGTAGCCTCTGACTTTGAGAGTTTAAAATGGTCCCAAAATGGGCATGCATGTCCGTTTGGGTCCATGTTTAGGCACTTTGGAGATATTAATTAATTGTTGTTGTTGTTTATGTTTTACTGTGCACTGTTGCTGTTTTGATTATTTTATACCCATGGCTATGATCATCATCATCAATAGACATCAGAAGTTTAGAATATAGCCTACATTTATATTTCAGGGAACTCGCGGCTTAGATGGGCACCGTACTGTCTCGAATGTTTTGTGTGGGTGAAACACAAAACCAATCCATTAGTAAATGAGTTGTGTGTGTCAGTGGTTCTTGGGCGTCGAGTTGTGTTTTGAGGCATAGATCACGTTTCCTTATCTTCACCAGGATTTGCAACTTGATTCCCATGCAATATGTAAAGGAACAGGGTTAAGCCCAGAAAATATTATTTGCTGAACATTCTCTGAGAACGTTTTAAATGGTTGACCTGCAGCCTATGCTATTTGATTTCTTTCACGGGTTATGATGTTCAATGGAGCACTGGTTATTCCCCAACCGCTGTTTTGTGACTTCAGACACCTGTAAAAACAAAGTGTTGGCTAAATTCAACTTGAAATCAGAGGCAGCTCTTGACAAATTCTGATTATATATATATATATATATATATATATATATATATATATATATATTAGTCTATACCACAGGAAAAAAGGAGAAAGAAAAAAATGTATAGGCCTATGCTATCTTGTAAAATATCAGAAAGGCCAAAACAACTGGATGATGTTTTCAATTGAGTTTATAAGCAAGGGAAAATGAAATCATTTGTGTGGCCATTATTTCTTAGGCTTTCAACATTATTTCACGTTTGGGAATCTCACATTTGGCAGTTAGCTGTGTGCCTTCATGGAGTCACATTTGCATAAGAATTTATGCAGCTGCTTTTTACATAAATATTACAGACTAGTCTATATAGGCCTACACACACATTTCTGCTTAAATGGATTGGCTGCGGTTGGCAAATCGCAATGCGTATAATATGCGCTCACAGAAATGTTATAGTCAATAAAAGCTTTGTATCTCGGCAGAATACATTGTTTATTTGAATTTATTGGTATTTCGGCGGACACTATTCACACGAGCTATAGCTATTAGGCCATGCAACATCTCTCTCTCTCTCTCTCTCTCTCTCTCTCTCTCTCTCTCTCTCTCTCTCTCTCTCCCTCCCTCTCTCAGTTTTCTAAACCTCAATGTTTCAGCAAATGAGCTGTCTGATGAGCGGGTCTCGGGTTTCTCTAATATCTCTACCACATTGCACTGCGCCTCCTCCTTTAACCCGAGAAGCCAGGGGACGTGGCTGGAGCTCAGGTCGTGATTATTTCAAGATGTTGGTCTCTCTCCCCTTCACTCCACTCTGCCCCCGGGCAACGATGACGAGTGGCGTGGCGACAACGTCTCTGCAACTGCACACAACTCGCATGAGTGAGGGGTGGAGAAAAAAAGAAAAAGAAAAGATAGACTCAAAAACACCTGAAAACACTTCATAAAAATGTCACCATCGAAAAGACTATGTTAGCCATTGGTGGGTTTAGTAAAAGTTAAGAAAAAAAAAAAAAAGAAAAAAAAGAAGAAGAAAGAAATGGGAGAAAATAATGTGAAAGTCAACCAAGGGTGGGCCCGCTGGAACTTGGCTATAGCAGATGGTTTTCGCTATATCTAAATCAAAAGTGCTATTTCAGCTGCGTGCTGAAACAATGCCGATACTGTTTAAATTGACTAAAAAATGTCGAATGTAGTCCCGCGGCTTTCCTCCGGATTTCTGGACTTTCTGGCGAAACTCAAAATAATAATTGTTACCAAAGACAAAACAATAAAGAAAAGACGAGACATAAATGGAATAAATAAATTAGGTAATTGATTTCAGTTAGTTAACTTAGGCTAATTGATTTTTATTACCTTCTTAGGCCAAATATAGGCCTATCAATGTCTAAATTGGTTGAAGACAGGCAATAGGCTGCAGGCTATATAGCTTAATTACGTATACACATTAATTAACTGAGATAAAAATTTGCCACTCACTATCCAGGCCTTTTTTGCTTAATTTTAATTGCCTGTTTGAAACGTGCTTTTAATGTAAGAGTTAAAAGGGGTTTAGGCCTATAGCTACCGGCAAAAAGGCACTGAAAAACACTTCTCCTTCTCTCAAAACAAAACACAACTGTTGACATGAGTGAGTTAAATGAAATTGGAGCTGCAATTATCAGCTTAACAGAGTTTCCTGTCATGTTGGAAAATTAGGCCCCGTACAAGTGCGCTGGGGTCACCCCCCATCAAAATCATTACGCATTTCCTCAGAGGACCACCTCTACAAATATGCAATTACGGTCTGGGGTTTTTACAGTTGTCTTTTTTGTAAACACCCCCCGAGGCGCATGGAGCTATTTGTAGTGTAAGGATTATTTTTGTTCTGTGGCAGAAATAAGAAAACAACCCCCAAGCCACCAAACAAATTAATAAACAAAAACAAATCCATTAATACAGGCTTCTCCTTGTGTGCCTGTCGGCAGGGAGGGGGCGCCAGGATATTAGCAACGTCATGATGTCATGAAAATATGATGAGCTGCAAAACACACACACACAGCCTAATAACGCGAAGTAAAACTCCTGTAATTATCATGCATAGTCCACGTCTTTATGAGTCTTTGCAAACCATAGCATATAGATCTACTTTTAATCGAAAGTGAAGTTTGACATAATTGAATTAACGTTGGTGTTGACGGCAGTCGAACTATAAGTTTTTCAATGGTCATCATGCCATGTGCCGTGTAGCCTATTGCTGCATTGCTCCTGTTACAAAGTGGTGTGTTTCTCCCTGGGAAATACCATTTGACCAGTGCGGTGTGGACATGATGCAGCCTTCCAGCTGGTGCTTCTCTCTCTCTCCTATATCCCATTTCAACTGGGTGCACGCACGCACGCACACGCACGCACGCACACGCACGCAAACAGTAAAACATGTAGTGAGGGTAGCTGCCATAGCTCTCTAGTCCAATATGGGCTTTAGAACATTATCCCACATATGGTAAAGGTTGTCCTTATTGTCCAGAACCAAGCAGTGAATCAGTGGGTCACACCTTATACCCTTCCCATCCTAGATGATGGACTGGACATGTGCACAGTAGATCTTTCCAGCCCAACAACAACTCAATTATCTGAGGTCGAGGAGGTGGAAAGGAAAAATATATATATTTATATTTCTGAAGCTGCTACAAATCACGTAAATTGCTGTGTATTCTACTACATTGAGGCCCACATCAGGAGCCTATACTCAAAGTAAAAATCAATTTGTAACTCTGAGTGTACAAATATAACCGGTTGCATTTGTTTAGGCCTACTTTCACAGTTAAAGGAATACTGAGGATTTTACTGTTGACACTGAGAATGCCTCACCCCTGTGTATTATGGGGCGACTAGTGGTGGGTCTATGTGAGCCACTCGGTACCCGGCGACCCCTGCCCTCTCATTAGTGGGACGTGGAGCAACGGAGTACCGTGCTCCCCAGGTCATGTTACATATGGCTTGCAGTCTGCTGCGCCACATTAAATGTCAGCTTTGAAACCATCCAAAAGATCAGAGGTCAGCGTTTTTAATAAGGCCCGGGTTCTGGGTGGGGGTTCCCTCTTTTTTACTGCCTGCCCACGTATGTTTTACGTTGCACGTTTGAAATTGTGGACGAAATGATACATCTACTTGTTCCACCGTTTGGATATGGAAGGACGGCCTTGTTATGTTTTTTCTGTTTTTTTTTCCTTTTCGCCCCCGTCCCCCCGATTGTGCGATTTGCACAATTTACATTAAATTCAGTTGAATGCAACATACCGAACATAAACCCTAACGGATATATTTTAATTCATAGCCCATAAATACTATTGCTAATAAACCTAACGCATAAAAGCAACTTCTGCTCACCCCACCCCACCCACATCTAATTTATGGGCACAATACACAGGTGGAATTTGGGGGGTTTCTGTGCATGGGCCCCTCCCCGTGAGACCAACAGAGTATGGGCTCCTGTTGCGAAAGGGACATTGTTCTGGGTTCCAACAAAGCTGTTTTCACCCTCTTCAATATTACAGGAGAAGTTACCCGATACCTAACAATCAGCTAATCCAATGCCCATGGCGACGAGGTCACCTGTGCACAGGTAACTCTATCCCGGTTGCCTGCCTCTCCTGCTAGTCTCTCCCATTTTTTCTTCTTTCTGTCCTGCACAGTGAGCACAGACAAACACTCTCTGTTTATTTAGGTCACCATTGGATCACGTAAGTCCTCCGGCCAAGATTCAGGTAGAGGGCATCTCCTATACCTCAGTGCAGAGATCTTGTTGTGTATGAAATCCCCGGCTGTTCTGCCATTTGTCCAGCTCGCTTCTCCATCTTATCTATATGTCCTTCCTGGTTTACTTGTTGGGGGGCCTGCCGAGTTAGTTAGCCCCCGAAGCCAGGAAAAGAGTGCACTTAGTAAAACACTGTTAAAAGTAAAAAGTGTAAGTGTAAGTGAGAATGGACCCAAATGGACTCTTAGGGGTCAATTTTTACTCTCTCAGAGTTGAATTAAGACAGAGGACGTTACTTCTTCCTAGACAGAGACCCACAGTGTCTGTGAGTGACAGTGCTTCAGATTCATTCTTCCACATGCTGGAACGGGGGGTCGAGGGAGGACTTGTTCAGCATTAGCCCAGGGAAAAGGCCCTTGGACTGGGGCTGTGGAGAGATGCAGACCCCCCACCCTTAAGAGCTCTACCTCTGGAAATCTCATTGCTGTTTATTTGAATTACAGGGGCTGAGATGAGAAAAGGAGGGCTAATGAACTCCAGGTTTCCAGGCATGTGCAAACGATCACTAGATTTCTGCAGAGAGCAGTTCTAGGCTTGCTGGATTACTGCATGCCGGGTTTTCCCCCATCCTTGCACAGTTTGGCTGCATAAGCCTCTTAAATGTTGGGAAGACGTACAGTATACTTTCATGAATTTAGATGCATTTAAGACATATTGTATGACTAGAGACTGAATGGATTAAGATGTCATTGTGCAGTTTTATCATAGTCAGGCACCATGTGTGGAGAAAAACTTGGGTTGGAAGTAAGAATGAAATATGCCAAGTTTTATGTTTTTATAAATATAAACTTTTATTGCAGTATGTAGATTTAGAAAAATACATTCACATCATTTCAGATAACAAACGTTCAATTCAAACTAAGATAAAAAACAAAACAAAGAACAAAACATCAACAACAATATGTTTTACTATTTGCCCATGGCTCATTTTTGGTATGATATCTGAGCTGAAGATATTTTCCAATGTTATGTTCATCCTATTCATTAACGAGGGTTAGGTCATGAAAACTGTTGAATGAGGGAAAAAAAGAATGCTACAATCGCTCCATATTTGTAGACCTGTGTTGCACTGAAAAACGGGCATGTGTATTTCTTGGACATGAGGTTGAAATGCAATATATTATGGTCATGCATGTCAGTGTAGATTTCAATGTTAAATTGTGAGAAGCACCAAATGCATTTTTAGACAAATAGGCTTGGTGTTCTCTCGTCTCTCTCATCAGACAACTAACAACTGTTCTTTTGGTGCCTTTGAAATTGTTATGTGACTGCCAACACAAATCCAAGAGCAATGACAGAACTTACATTCAAGTTATTATTTAGAAGACAACTAAAGTACAAGGCACTAGGTTCCAGAACATTGTGATGTCATGCACAGGGACATTACTGGAATCCCCTGTTTATAGGACCATGAAGTACACACACGCACGCACGCACGCGCGAGTGTGTGCGTGTGTGTGTGTGTGTGTGTGTGTGCGTGTGTGTGTGTGTGTGTGTGTGTGTGTAAGTGAGCGAGCGCTTGTGTTTTCACTGTGAGCTCACTTCTATCCCTGTTATCCCATATGTTTGCATCTGACATTGTATAAAAATATCCTTTGTGTTCATGGGCGTTTCGAGAGACACATCAAAATGAAACATGATCTACTGTAGCATTGTCACGTACTGTGATACTATGAGCTGCAGCAGGATTATAAGCAATGTAGGATGAATGTGTGAAAAAGACAGCGTGACTTTTTGTTCGTTTCCCTTGGTCTCACTACTTCCTAGTTATATCAGCTCAAAATTCATCAAGTGAAATAATATACATTTGCGGAGGTTTTCCCCCCCGATAGCCCTGTCAAAATCAACGGTGTTCGAAACATACAATTTAATGTATTGTTGTTATTGGTAGTGCAAACACCAATTCAGACAATTGCCGTCTGACATTCTACATAGCAGAAAGGCACGTTCATCTAAACCCAAAGTCCCATTAACAGCACCCAATCCTCGCTCATTTGATATATAGTGTGGATAGAGGGTTTAGTAATGACTTGAGAAGCATTCAGAGAATTCATTGTGCCGGCAAAGGACAGCTTTTGCATAAATCAGCAACCATGTATGTCTAATGAGAGAGCGATTACTGTATATGTGTACAGTCATTCAATAAAGCTATAGTGGTTTAAGTGGCCATTTTCACAGACATGTTACATGTTCCCCCTACTGAATGACCTTTTTGGTTCGACCCAGATGACGCATTTAGTTTGGAGGAACATCCTGGTCACATGACTTGGGGCATTCCAACACCTGCCTCTGTGGATCAAATCCACTCAACAGGAAGTAGCAGGTGTTGTCTATAAAAATGCACATTTAAACATGGCTCAAATGCATACAGGGACTACTTCTATTTTCACGTAACAGTTGTAAATGTTTTGCTTCATGTTGAGGGCTTTTGAAAGACAGTGGAATTTGTTTTATGACAAATTGATAGTCAAGCAAAAAATAGGACTTGTATCTGGATAGAGTGCATTGTAAAAGTCAAATGAACACAACGTTTGCAAATAATTTAACATTTAGAAGAAATGAATGGTAAAAAAACACAACAACACACGCACACACACACACACACACACACACACACTCACACACAATAGTAAAAAGATTCACCATATCGCTGCTTGGGAGGACATGAGTGCTTGTAAAAGTAGATTAGTCTCAGGTTAAAGATCAGCCATGTCCTCGTCCATCTGCACTGTCTGTAGTTTGGCCAGCTCCTTTCCTTCTACAGCCTCCATCTCCCCACACATCGCCCGCACCATCTCATTCACCCCACCCGAGCTAGAGCCATCCACCTTGTCCTCTGACATGCTCAGGTAACTGCTGTTCATGCTGGGACCCAGCAGGTGTGTCGAGGCTGTCTGGGCCTCGTGGCCACTGAGATACTCTGTGGACTGGATGCGATGGCCGTTTGGGTTCGTGTGGGCCATCAGGGGTGTGCTGACAGTGAGGGTGGTGTAGACCTCCGGCTCGGGGCTAGACGAGCTGATGGTGGCCACGTCGGAACCAGAGGCGGGGCCATGGCTGGAGGGGACCTCTTCTGAGCTGGAGGTGTAGCTGATCTGGCTGCCAGGGTCCAGGTGGAGCCCGTGATGATATGAGGAGTAGATGCCCCCCTCCATGGGCTCCTTCTTGACGCTTCCCATGCTGTAGAGGACCGTGCTGTGGTGCATGGGTGTCATTGTCAGCTTGTCTTGCTGCTGGAAGGAGTCTTCGCTGGACGAGCTGACTGCTACGTTGTTTAATGGCATGGTACCTGAGAGAACAAAACACAATTACAAGGTCAAAAACGTACATCGCAAACTCACATTTTACAAACATTTTATTAACTTGTAGCAGTGCTGCACAGCCGAATCAATTCACCTAGAATACAAGGGTCCAATTTCTTACACCTCCAGAGTTAAATTAACGCTCAGGAGTTTACCGCACACGTGCTCCAAGTACAGCAGGATCTCTGCTATGTGTCTCATACACTTCATGTTTTTTAGGCCTGGCCCTGTTGCACCCCAGAGACCAGAAGACCGATGTAAAAGCCAAACAAAGAGGAAAAAGCAAGGTTCTTTTATTTTTTCAGTGTTTTCCTTATTATTCATCCTGGTCACTGGTGTAGATTTTCTGCTTCATGTCAGAGTAAGTGGTGTAATGGCTCCCTTCTTGTTAGTGCATTTCTTGGCTCTCTGATTGTCTGTAATATACTGTATTCCCCCTCCTTCCTGCTGTGGAGATCAAGAGTGTAATGATGATGAGTGATGCTGACTTCAGAACCTGTGCTCTATTCATCTCCTGGGTTTGCAGTGTGTGTGTGTGTGTGTGCTGTGTGTGTGTGTGTGTGTGTGTGTGTGTGTGTGTGTGTGTGTGTGTGTGTGTGTGTGTGTGTGTGTGTGTGTGTGTGCGCGCGTGCGCGCGCTCGCCCCATGCACTACTTGTATTTCTCTTTGGACTTGTATCTCACTCCTTTGGACTAATGCTCAAACACAGACATGTCAAGAATTCAGCAGCAGGGGTAAGGGACTATTCTGAATGTCTCGTTAAAGAATGTCTCATAATCAAAAATGTGGCAACAAACTGTATGTCTTACAGGCAGCAAAGAAAATGTGGCCAGGAAGACGTCAGGCCAACACATAGGAAGAAGCCTGTTAACTTCCGGGTTCCTGTTTAGCAAAGTAACATTTTGGTGAACCTACCGTGTGTGATTGTTGAGGAGGCTGAGAGCTGCAGGGAAGGCAGACCCACATTGTTGCCGAGTAGTGAGTTCCCATCACCATCGGAAACTCCACTGGGTACCTGGACCAGGCTATAGCCGCCCAGCTGGAGTGTCCCCGACGGCGAGCTGAACGTCAGCACGGAGGAGCCGCCATTTTGGCCGGCAATGCTGTGCACCCCCTCCAGCTTCACTTCCGCCCCATTCACACAGCCAGAGTAGGCAGCGTACTGCAGGGCTGAGTCCTCAGCAGAGCTGCCCAGTCCCTTCTCCTGTCCTTGCTGCATCATGTCCACTCCAGAGCCCCCCAGCAGGATCCCACCAGATGACCTCAGAGGGTTAAAGGCCAGGGGCTGGATGCCCAAATTCAAGCCGTTGAAGAGGATGTTGCTCGGGGCCTGGAGGTACGACGAGCCACCGTTGTGGAAGACAGTCGAGGAGGTGTTACTGTTCACTAGGTTTCCATTGTAGAGCCCCCCGCCGTTGGATCCAGGAGGCATCTTGATGTCCCCGATCTGCTGGATGACCACCCCACTGTCCATGTGCCCCGTCTGAAGAGGGAGGCTCCCGTGGGTTATCGTCCCGTCGGAGGAGTTGGAGAGGGGACGAGGAGACAACTCCTCCTGCCCTTTGCTAGACTCGTCCTCTGTACTGTGGTTTCCATCGGATTCACTGTGGAAATCAATTTGACAGAAAGTGAGATGCTGGGAAATTGAACAAGTCGGTTTTGTGATGATGTGATATTCTGGAAAAGGTCAAATATTGTGTGTAATTAGCCATACCGTGAATCAAATTTCTTAAACATCGTTAAAGTAAATAATTACATTTATTTTTAACACATTAAAGATTGAATTATCACCCCAAATTGTGAAAATAAACGCTGGTGAATATGCTATATATAAAAATAAAAAAACGTTTTCCCCACTTTATTATTATTATAATGTGTTTATTGTATTATTCTTTTTTACATCACAGGCTCGCTGGTTTGTGCGTTATTCCACAGCAGTAGGCTAGCACTAGTAGTTTGTGTATGTGTTGACCTGTTACCCCATGCAGAGCCCCCCCTCTGTGTTCATGGGAGGCCGCACTGAAAACAAGGGACAACAGTGGACGAGCGACCATTTGGCGCAATAAATTCCGGCTGGCGTGACAAATGCCAGCAGTGCTGGTGCCTGGTGGTGTGACAACAACGACGCAAATGGCCAAAACACGTTTCCGCGTGTGAATTAATACAGTAGTCCTACAGTTTAAAAGCTATATTTGTCTTTAGGCCAGGCTACTACAAAGCTGTAAATGCATTACTAGCGACGAACGTCGACAGCGATATAACTGTAGCCTACCCTCCGGTTTCAAGAGTGATTCAGACAGCTGCATTTCCCAGCCCTCTCTCTTGCAGGAATAGAAAAATACGCAAACCCTGGGTTGAAGACAAACATATTAAAAGGTCTACTCCAGTTGTCTTTTTTCTTATTTTCTTTTCTTTCTTTCTTTCTTTCTTAAAATAACAATTGTAGTTCCTTATTCTTAAGTTGTAATGTATAAGCAAAGCAGGCCTAAGAGGTCTAAGCATTTCGAACTTATAGGCCAAATAATGTGTTTTTGTTTGTGTGAGAGAGAAGAGAGAGAGAGAGAGAGAGAGAGAGAGAGAGAGAGAGAGAGAGAGAGAGAGAGAGAGGTCACCTCCACCAGGTGCACGTGAGCTTTGTTCACAAAGAAGGAAACATGAAAGGAAACAAGGATTATCAAATGCACCTCTGAAAGGGCCTTTTGAAATCCTTCATTGGATCTAACACACAGTACACACAAAAAAAGGTTTGGACTAAATGATTTATGTGCTGCGGAGCACAACACACACACACACACACACACACACACACACACACACACACACACACACACACACACTCGCGCGCACACGCTCACGCACTAGACGCACGCGCGCACATACTGTACAGCTAGGCCTATAATCAAATAAGAAGAATGGGATTGATTGATTAGCCTATTCTGGTCACCCAGACGATCTAAAATGTTTAATTGAGCTGCAGTTTGCCCAAGTCCGTTTGTTGTTTGGCAAAGAAACCCCAATAATACGCACATTAGGCTCCTATAAAGTTATTTTGTTTCATTTGGTTTCCATGCCCTTAGGACTAACGCGCTTGAAACCCGATCTGAATGGCAACCGCTTCATATTTCAAAACATTAAAAGCGTGCTCCTAAAGCCTTTTTACGCACACCTTTAATTCAAATATTATCAACGGTTAATCATTAACGCTGTCAAGTCACAGTAGTAAAGTAAACTCGACGGGCCATTATGAAATTAGCATATTGGCAGAGCAGAGCCATTTACTGTGTGTGTAGCCTAATAATAACCAAACCAGCTCCACGCAAAATCGTTCAAAACGGTTCATGGCGCTTTAAAAACATAAGACGACCGATGCATTTCAATGCGCCTTTTTACGCAGAAAACCCCCAAGGTAGGAAAAAGTTTGTCAAATGAATGAATTTCAAAGTTGCGACCCTCGATCTCCGCCTCACCTTTTCGACTGTGCTTCGGACGGGTTTCTGTCCCTTTGCCTCCGGTTTTTAAACCAGTTGCTGACCTGGGTCAGGGAGAGTCCTGTGATCTTGGCGAGGTTCCTTTTCTCGGCCGGCGAGGGGTATCTATTGTGTTTGTACAGATCCTTCAGCGCGTTCCGGGACCTCTCCTTGAAACAATACACCGTCTCCTCGCCGTCCCAGATAGTCCGCGGCAGAGGGTACTTCCTCCGCAGGCGGTACTTGTCCACGGCGCCCAGGGGTCTCCCCCGCGCCTTCTCCGCCTCGGTGTAGCGCGCCTTGTACCACAGCTCCTGCAGCGACGAGTGGTTGGACGGGCTGAAGCTGTGGTTCTCCAGGATGCTGTAGAGCTCCTGGTAGCGAGCCTGGTGGAAGGCCACCAGCGCCTGGGCTTTCAGGATGCTCTCGTTGCCGCGCAGCAGGTCGCTCTGCGGCAGGGACCACAGGAACCGGGCCAGGCGGTCCACATTGCCGCCCTGCTGCAGCGCCTCGCAGACGCACGCCACTTGCTCCGGGGAGAAGGCCAGCGAGGAGGTCGCGCTCACCAGTAGCTCCGTGTGGACCGCGTCGGAGGCTGCGCGCTCCATAGACGACAACTCCGCGGTGTCCAGCGCCAGAAGCCTGATGCACTCCCTCTTGTCCGTCTTCACATTTTCCTTCTTGATGTCTATTGCTGTTGTGACTTCTCCAGAGGCAGAAGACATTTTTTCAAGCCTTCCTGGTATAAGTCACTCCTCCCTGGTTTTCGGCAAGCCTTTTGGGCCGATCGGGTTACCCCCTCGCCATGCGAACGCGATCGAATATCTGACAGCAGCTGTAAGCAGATAGCTCTCCCCTTTCGTTCCAACGTGACTTTTACTCTGCGGGAAGGGAACTGTGGCACGGAGACACTGGGGTCTGTCTGCAGGGGAGCCACGCCATTGGCCGCGGAGGCTCCACATGGGCGGAGCGAGCGGCGATTCTGTTTGGCTTCCAGCCGTCAATCACATAACCTGCCGTATATTTTATTGGCTCACCTGTGCAAGGTGAGTGCCTTTAGGATCCTGGGAACGGGATATCCTTATTGTCAGGAGCTCAGCCAAAAGTGGAATATGCATGCGCATGGTTTTAACTTTTTTTAGGGGGGTCAATCCTCAATGTAAAAAACAAAAAAATGCGATTGGGCAGATTACAAAAAAAAGAAAAAAGATTCTGACAACTTTTAATTTAAGTAAATTAAACCACTGAATGCAATTGAATTCACTGAATTGTCACACCTTATTTTTGATAAGGAGGTCATTCCTTTGATGTTGTCGGTGGCGGAACACAGGAGCCAAAGGAGCCTTTTAATGTGGAACCCCTCCCCCTTCACACTCTGACCACTTTCCTATTATATCTCATGCTTGCTACAAACTTCATACTCCTTTTCAGCTTCTTTACTTGACCTCTAGAAAGCCAAGGGTTCAAAATGTCATATTGATAGAACCCTGGGGGTCATTTCATGTTGTAAACATGAAAAACCTTTGTGTCTCTTTGCTTGTTTTCCCTCATTATATATATATTTTTTTACATTTCGTTCACAAGCTTTAGATTTTGAATCAAGCAATTCTGATGAATTGAATACACAGGACCACAATGGAAACAAGCCATTAAGGCTTTTTGTGTTATGGCTTTAGCATCATTGAATAATCGTACCACCATTAGAAAACGGTTTAAAGTAACCTTCAATCAATCAAAAAGCAATCTGGTACAATCGCACAAGCCTAATACATAGGCTACTATGAAATTACATCCCTAACCAAACGCAAGATGGAATGCCCAAAAAGTGTAAACAGCTCACCAATAGCTTCTTCAACAAAAGGTAAATTCCAGGTCAAGCTTTCTTTGAATTTTATGAAACACACACACACACACACACACGCACGCACGCACGCACGCACACACACACACACACACACACACACACACACACACACACACACACACACACACACACACACACTTGTGGATATAATTAATAATAGACCTAATAATTAATTCGTTATAATTAATTATTAATCAATTCATAATTATGTTTTTCTTTTCTTTCTTTTTTTAAAAATTATCATACAAACAAAGACTGGGAACCAGATAATTTCAGATCGATTATTGGTAGACTATCAACAACTGTAGCCTAATTTAGGATACAACATGTTGGAAAAAGTAATAATGTAATAGAGACAACGGAGAGAGTGAAGACTAGTGTTTAAAACAACAACAGCAACAACAACAACAACAACAATGAAATAATTTATTTTACTGCGGACCCGCAGTAAAATATGTAGGCTACCACATTTTGAGCGTCGTTGCCTTGGCGGAACCAATGAACTAGGAACAATTCTCATCAGCAGCGTTTTCCTTCGGACCATATCCAGTGTAACGCTGTAGCTTATCACTTGCTTGGGAACTGTCAAGAAAGCGCCTGTTTATTGACATTATTGTGCAGCTTCTCTTACATTTATTTCTGTTGTAGTCGATGCACAGATGGATGACCAAGGATGTCCGCGGTGCAAAACAACCAAGTACAGGAATCCGTCCCTGAAACTGATGGTGAACGTCTGCGGTCACACGCTGTAAGTAGCCCACACACATCTATGATAACAACTCAGGAAGTTTCCAGTTATCTTCTTGCGTCTGTCGCCCCGGGGTTGATATTAATAAGATCATCAGCTAAATAGTTACATACATACTTCCTTGCTTCTGCCATGAGAAACCTAGTTAACTGTACATTTGTCCAGGCGAACTGTTTGAGCGACATGTAGCAGCATAACATTAACTGTTATACACGTGTGCGTCACACAGGAGGCTACAGAAAACAAACATCTAATAGGAAGGATCTAATAGGAAGGGGGCACTGTGTAGTGTAGTAGTCTACTAAGTCAGTGTTTCTCAAACTTCCAAATTTCAAGGTATCCCCTTAACTGTCTCTGACAGTGTGCAAATGGAACCAAATGAACCCATTAGGGAACCCACAGAGACAGAGTCCCTGTTATTATGTTATCCACTTTGAGAACCACTGTAGGCTACTAAGTAATGATAATGTTCGTAATGTTGCATGAACTTGCGTCCCACTTTTTAAGTTGGTGGGAAGTGAAACTATGCTATTGCTATGCAGCTAAATGAGCATTTCAAGGACCACCAGGTTGATATGCAAATTAGGCCGTTGATCCTTTGTTTTCTTTACATTATCTCTGGGACTCCTTCAGTGTTACTTTAACTTTGAGGGTGTACAAATGGAGCCAATAAGGTCTATTTGATATTTTTACACACTAAAGAGTTACTTACAGTTTTGTAAAGGTGTAATTGGTTCCTAATTATTAGTCATTGAGCAGGGAACCCCCTGGAACCCACCAAGGATCCGTGGCAGTCCCCAGACCCTCGCACTGAGAACCACTGTCACCACTTGGCAGAAGCACTTCACCTCTGGGACAACCTGATCTTATTTTATTGTTGTTTGGGACATGATCAACACAATCCTGAGTTATTTTTTGTGATCAATCTGTGTTTTTAGATATTTTAGTATTTCAGCATGTACTAGTGATGCGTTTTGCATCAACGTCACTGATGATGCATCACTAGTCATGCTGAAATACTAAAATATCTAAAAACACAGATTGATCACAAAAAATAACTCAGGATTGTGTTGATCTTGTCCCAAACAACAATACAATAAGACCGGGTTGTCCCAGAGGTGAAATGGCCCTTTAATTATAGGTAATCATCAAAACATGTCCCACTTTTATTTAGACAGTTTTTATCAAATTCATTGATACAGTGATACGGTATACATTATGTATCCTGTGGACCTTACATTGACAGAATTTAATTTGTAGGCCTCCATTTCATGATGTAGGCAATTAAACCATAGGCTTATATAGTTGCTATTTTCACTTCTAGACTAGCATTTTATCTCTCTGTATAAAAGTGTGGTCTGGGGACCCCCAGGGGTCTTTGGGTTCCAAGGGGACCCCAGCAAAATTTGTGAATACATTGTAACCCCTTTATCAATTTTTTATTCGTTGGATATTAAAAAATAGCACATATATACAAGCTCACAGTGTCACTTTGTGCCACGCTGCAAGCTTGTACATAGCTATTTTTTAACACTAATGTAAACAAATCGTGAAAGTGTTCT
Source organism: Nannobrachium achirus (assembly GCF_963921795.1). NCBI lineage: Eukaryota > Metazoa > Chordata > Actinopteri > Myctophiformes > Myctophidae > Nannobrachium > Nannobrachium achirus. Next base: position 23,392,368 of record NC_137827.1, read on the forward strand.
CTTTTGGGGGTCCCTCCCTGGCACAAAACATGTTCAGATGGGGGTCCGCGGCCAAATACATATTCATTTCGGGGTCCTTGGCATGAAAAGGTTTGACAACCAGTGGTTAATGGCATTTGCCACCGTAACAGCACGAAAATAGCCTATTAAGCTTGCAGATCTGCAATGTTTGGCGCACGATGGCTGAATGCACGATGAAGCATGAATCAGGCTATAGAGGGGGACCGTGATGAGAGCATACGGAATGTTTGACCCTGTCCGTTTATTGACTGTATCATCAGGAAGTGGCTGTGCTTTGTCATCAGGTCAGCGTGCTCATAACTCACTGTCTCGGTCCTGATGTGGGGGCACACATGCAGAGAAAATTAAAATGATTTTGCAATGAAGCAATTTAGAGAGATGCCCTACTAGAGGAGGTCACCTTGGTGTTGATTCTTCTTAGAGCCCGTCTGTGAATAAATCTGTGGGCCTTTTTTTGGCAACTGCTGCCTTCAGATTGTATTGCACCCTCCTTTCTCACTGGAATACATTTTTGAGCTTTTAGCTCTTTGTATGCAGCGAGGCTGTTTGAACATTTTATGGATGTGTTTATACAATATGCTCTTAAGTTCATTTCCCATTCGGTGCAATCAATAGCACTATACAAGTAATTGTTTTCCATTCGCCTCCCGTCCATCCCGTTTCTGAGCGTTGTTGCTGTTTGACGTTATTAGCCACTTTGTGTTGGTTAAACCACTATTAGGCCTGCCTTCTGTGCACTGACCCAGTGTCTTGCTGACAGCTGATGACACCAAGTTGCCATTCTAGTCTGGGGCTGAGTAGGCTCCCCTGACCGGGCAATGCAATGCAATGCAATATGGGACAGCTCCACCTCCGGTCTGGATCTAAATTTAAATCTCACCACAGCACATTTTGTGTCCCTGTCACCGGGGATGTTTGCTTTCCGTTATTTATTACACGCGCACAATGACGCAGACCCCTGTCCTTAGGCATTTGACACAGGCCTCCCTGGCACACGATTGACAGTAGGCTGCTGAGCACAGGCTTGGAAGGAGGAGTTAGATATAATAAAGTTGATTGACTACGTATAAATGATCAAAATCTCACCAAATCTTCCTATAACAGCTGGGCCATGTTTTCCAGTGATAGTACAGCTATAGTAGTTGCAGATTGCAAGACATTAATTCAACTTAAATAGTGCCTATAGCTTCCACTGCATTACGAATTTTACAATTAGAAACACGTTTATTATCAAGGATGAGATGTATTGAGATGTATTGTACTTCATACAGCTGTGTTATACAGTAAAATAGGAAATAGCCAATTTATAAGCCCACAATGCATTGCAATGTGCATGTATATCTATATTTACTATTTTTGAAAAAATGACGCCTTTATAGAATTGCCCAAAATATAATTCCAGTTTGAAAGTGGTTATTAATTGCGACCGAAGGAGAAACGGCACATCACATCCGTGTCTGTCCATCCGTCCGTGTACGCTTTTTTACAGTCTGTGGGTTTGCCGCTCTGACATCACGCTCTGCATCACGCTCTGCATCATGCTCTGACTACATGCTCTGACATCACTGTGATGTCAGGGGAACCAACTCCCTTTTATGCCCATATCTGGAGATCCCTGTGATGCCAGGGGAACCAAATCCCCTTTATGCCCATATATGGAGATATGGAGATCCCTGTGATGCCAGGGGAACCAAACCCTTTTGTGCCCATATATATGGAGACCCCTGATGTCATCAATATTAAGCCCATATCTGTGAATATCTATGGGAACCAGGGGTCTCCATATATGGGTAACTGGTCCGATATACATCACTGGCCGGCCAGATGGCCAAGACATGGCAAGGTTTCTTTTCGCCCTTAGGCGTCTAACTGGTAAATTAAACAATCAATGAATTAATGCTTGGCAGGCGACTAAACAAAGTAAATGGGCACTCAGTCAGGTCTGGCAAAGTAGCCTGCATGTTAGACAATAGAATATAGTGTACATCACGGACAGCAGCCTGTGCAAACGGTAAAGTTTGTCAGAGTTTTCCTGGCTGTGCTGTTGCTAACAGGTAATGAGTCACATGGCAGCAGGACACAGTCTCTGCAGCAGGTTAGCGGTTGACACAAAGGCCCTACCTGTCTCTCTGCGCTCAGGTGTGACTGTAGGAGAGCAGCGAAGAAGGCAAAGGGCTTTATGGGAGAAACGGGTGAATCTAGACCCAATATATGCAGTATTGTTCCTGCTTTCTCTTGCATAGGGAGACGGAGGATGCAAAGCTGAAGGCAATGTCATGAAAAGGGGAAGGGGGTTGGAGGAGGGCGGAGGGGCTCTTTGCTGAGCCAGGCCCCTGTTTACCCTTCCTCTGCTCTGCCACCCCCTTCCCTGACCTGCTGACAGCTGCAGATGGGAGAGATATGAGCTAGGAGCTCTGGGCAGGACAGGTGAGAGAGAGGGAGGGGGAGGGGGATGAGGGGGAGGGGTCAGGAGGGCTCATTCATTCACCACCCTACCCTACTGCAGCAGCATCAGCCTTGGCAGAGATGGCAAGTTTAGAAGAGGTTTTTTTTTTTGCTTGCTCAAGGAAGAGTGTACACTGTAGAGATGGGACGATAATCTTTATTATCGGTTGTCGTGATAAAAAACTTTCACAATAATTGTATCGCAGAGGTTTTTATGTATCGTGAAATTGTCCTCCGTCATGTGCTGGGATCATTTCACCTTTGATCCACTTAAACCCTCTACAATTGGCAAAATACACCTGTAAACATAATTGTTACAGTTTTTTTTCCCCCCACTTTACCAAATATCTTTGCCAAAAAATAGCCGATGTACAAGCTCACAATGCGGTGTGTTGCGACACGTTATGCTTGTAGATCTGGCAGAATATCAATGCAAGTGGTTGATACATCGCGATAATATCGTAAATCGCGATTATTTTGGTCACAATAATCGTGACATGACATTTTCGTATCGTCCCATCCCTAGTACACTGTCACTGTTATACTGAATGTTGTAGGACATTCACCCCCCATTCAGAGAGATACCGGACAGAAGGCACACTCGAGAAGAAAGGTGGCAAGTTCAATCCCAGAGTCTCCTCCTTCCCAGTCCATTTTAGTAGTTCACCTCCATGCTCTAGAATTACACAGGATTTCCCCCCATGGAGAGTTCTGTTGTGTGGTCCATTTATGGGCCAGGGGGCAAGCTACGCCCCTATCCTAGCCCTGCCTTGATGAATGAGGGGCTTTGTGGGCCTGTGGAAACAAGCTGAATCCCCCCGTCCACCTCCATATGGTCAGGCCTATACATCTCCTGTAGCCTCGGGCCACAGTGAACATCTGCCCCTTCCAGGGTGCACTTGAGCAGGCACTCGTCTCGCTCTGAGGAACCAACTGGACAGCGCAGATGTTTTGTCTCAGATTCAGTTTTCGGTTTATGTTGTCAAATCGAGGCACGGCCTAAACGGAATGCTTACTGGTGGTGTGTGTCGGTTGTGTCACTGTAAATGTTTGTGTTCATCGACTTTGGCAGGTTGTACTTGTTTGACCCATATCTGAGATGCTAAGCATAAACAGCCAAAGTCCACGACTCTGCAGTTTCTCCCGTATCTGCTTTTCTTCTGTTTTGAAACCTGCTGATTCAGTGAAAGCCTTCCTTGATGTCCCTTTCATTATATAGTTCTAATAGGCTTCCATCTCCATCCATCCCATGAGGGCATTTGACTCAGTAACATTGTCTCAGGTCCAGGCCTCGACATTGGAAACAAAATGATTCAACCATTCCTGCCAATGACACAGTACCGAGAAGAAGAAGAAGAAGAAAAAAACTGCAACACTTTTATGATGTTGAAAAGAAAAATACTGTCAGTATGCAAAACCAGATTGTGACATTTGGAAACCAGATGTTGTTCTGTCTTGCGAAGGTGGTCAAGGGCAGGAAGCCCACTAAAGGTGAATTCCTGTGGAATAAAGCTCCACAGAGACTTAATTAAAAGAGTGGACTGTGTAAACGTTTATCCAGCCCCACCTCCCCTCCAGTGTGCCTACTTAGGGGGAGATTTAAGTCTGTTCCCATTGTCTTCAGCACTCACTCCACATTTGAGTGTGACTGATGGATAAACGCTAACACAGTAAAATCCTCAGTACTTACAGGTCCATTGGTTCCATTTGTACACTCTTCTGAGTTAAATTAACATCATACCTGCTTAAAGGTAATTGATAAGGGTGGGCTCTGCTTGATTCTATGCCAGACGGTGAGTGGAATAAACCTGGTTATTTGAACCACCATCTCTGTCTTTCTGCTCTGGGCCCGTTGGTCACTGATGATTGATGGAAGCTCCTTGCTCTCCTGTGATTCATATATGCCTATTTTTAAGGAGCAAGTAGATTCTCTGAAAAAGTCATCATTGATTTCAATGCAATGCTGCTAAGCATTTCTATCATGGCATAGCCTATATTTTTATGTACTCGAAGTATTTATTTTTTATTCCATTGCTGCCAGGGCTTCCATATATCATATACCTTAAACTAGTGGTTCTCAGCACAGGGGTCCTTGAGGGGTATCCACTTGAAATGTTTTACATTTCATTATCTATGAAGTTCATTATCTATGAACTATATAGCAACAATATATTTTGGTACTGGAAATCAGTATTTGGCTTTTCCCTGGTTGCGTTTAGACAGGAAAAACCATTCAACTTCATCTTCGGACGAAGTTAAAATAACACTCAGGATTTTACAGTCCACACAAATGCATTAAAAACAACAATTATCAACAATCAATCATGAACACAAGGCACGCAACCCAGCAGAGCTTCCTTTTACCACAGCTAAAGCAGTGGTATCACAATAACCGTGACATGACATTTTCATATCGTCCCCTACGTGAGACTAATGTCGTTTCTGAAGGTTTACTTTATTACAGTTTTCCACCGCTTTAGATGCTGTAACAGTATTTATGTATTGGTGAATTGATAGTTTCATATCATTGCAGCCTGTCAGGCAGAAACCTTGTATCTCCATTTTCAATGTTTGTGTTGTGTTTAAGAGTGTCGCACAAAAGTAGCCTAGTGAAAATAGATTTTAAATATTTTTAATAATAATTGTATGTCCAAACGGTTTTGGACATCAAAGCCAGTTTTCCACCCGATGGCAACGATATACTGGAAATAAGATGTAACTTAACAAAACATTACATGACAGGGTCTAATAATGGCTAAATCTATGATTTATGGCTCCAAATCTGGGTTAAATAGTTGAATATTTCAGAAAGTATGAAATGAAAAAAACCAAAATAAATTTGGTGCTGGTTGTAGCGTTTTGTGAGATTCCTGGTCACACGCACGCACGTGTCACACACACACACACACACACACACACACACACACACACACACACACACACACACACACACACACACACACACACACACACACACACACAGACTCTTCTAGACAGCTAGCCTCCTAGAGAGCCACGCTGTAAAAACACTAAGCTGACCTCATCATGTCTTATGATGATGATAGATTATGTGAGGAATTATTAAAATTGATTTTTAGCATGCAACGTGGCAGATTCACTGTATGAGTCCTTGTGAAATGAGAGGAAAAAGAGTTTTTCCAGTGCTGACAGACACTCCACGGCAGGGTTTGTCAGAGTAATTTCCTCTTGTCTGAGTGTGGGAGTTTGCCTAATCGTCATTCCATTCATAATTCCAACCCGCTTTTACCGTTTTGAGGAAATATTTATGGCCCATTATCAGCTACTGGGCTCGATGATAACTCACAGACATGTAAACACAGACTTGTCTCGCTGTGAGGGGGAAAGAAATATCTTTTGTCGTACGCCTACTTAACCCGCTAACAGGTAATTCATTGGTTCTCAACGGTCCTCGATGGAGGTCCAGGCGGTCCACAGCTAAATTATGGATATTTAGGAAGTAATAGGAACCAAGTAGACCCTTACGGATCTGTAAATCGGACTGTACAAATGGAACCGATTCCAATTGGTTCCATTTGTACAGACAGAGTTAAATTAAACATTTAAAGTTTAAACATGTAACAGTCTAGATAAAAATATAGTATCAAATCAAATCGGGGTACATGGCCTAACACGTATCAAACTGTGGGTCCTCAAAATTGAAAAGTTTGATAAAATCCCTTGTGGGCCATGTAGAGAAAGAGAGGGCTATTTTCTGTAAAGCCATGGCCATGACTTACTAGTTGTGTGACTAAAGTTATTTTCATGCACCCCCCCCCCCCCCCCCCCAGATGTGAGAACTGCGTGGAAATGCTGTTTGTGCGTGGCTCTGGCAACTGTGTGCAGTGTGACACGCCCCTGAGGAAGAGCAACTTCCGCGTGCAGCTCTTCGAAGATCCTACCGTGGACAAGGAGGTGGAAATCCGCAAGAAGGTGCTCAAAATGTGAGTATGGGAGTGTGTGTGTGTGGGGTGGGGTGGGGGGGTTGGAGGGCTGTATGTTTATGTGTGCTCACGTGTCTCCTCCCACTTCTTAAGCGGCCTTTGTCTCTGTCATTACAGTGTTTGTTTTGTAGACAATGAATCTCCTTGGGGGGGTGAGGGGGTTGAAATGTGAACGCTCTTTATTTTTTATTTTATTTGTCTTTTCCTTCTCAGCCCCACCCTGCCAGCCAGTGCCCTCCAGCCCTATCATTTGTTCTTTAATAGGTCCATAATTGACATCTAATATTATGTGTACTGTATCTCTTACAGCATGTTAAGTCAGTATTAGAACTGTAATGGAAGATATATGGCTAGAATCCTAGCCCATCAGTTACTGACGTTTTGACCGATATTCTGTAAAAAAGTGTAACATAGAGTGTGATGTGTTTCCTTTCACAGATATAACAAGAGAGAACCTGACTTCTCCACCTTGAAAGAATACAATGACTACCTGGAGCAAGTCGAGGATATAGGTGAGGCAGGCCTGAGGCCAGGGCAGAGGAGGGGTGGATGCTTACTCCCAGTATATTGATTTCTTCCTTGGCCCTGGTTGCACAGGCGGGAAGGTTTTTCCCAGTCGGTGCCAGCCAGGGTAACGGTCACAGATCAAGGAGAAGACCTGCCAACATTTGCACACATCTTTAAGGTCCCTACACACTGGGTTGGATGCCAGAGCAGAACCTCTGCCTTAAATGTTTCACATCAGCCTGTTATAGCGCCACCAAGATGCCAATGATTGCAAAACAATTGTTTTGATATTACTCCTACAGATTTTGTCCAAACATTACTCAATAGTCAGTCATGTGATCAACATAGATCTGTTCTCGATGTTTCATATTCCAACTTGATTGGCGAATTCTGAACATCATTGGCCCACAGTAACCTACCTGGCTTGGCGTAGACCTGTGCTTGGCGTAGACCTGTGCTCATTTGTGTGTGATAAATACTTTGGTTGTCTGTGGCATCAGTACATTGATACAGAATGGAAATATTTCGTCGATTTGGTAAAACTTTATCCGCACCACGGATAAAGGTATCATCAACCTGCTTGAATGAAGTAAGTTAGGAATACGTTTGCAGGGATAAATATTTGCCCACGAATAGGTCTATTCCGCATTTCGTTTATTTAGCAGAGACTAGACCTTACCCGTTCGAATATATGTGCTGCAAAATATGTGCAGAGTGTGGGTTTTGGGGAAAGTAACTGTAACTGCATGGTGCGTGCGTGAGAATATGTGGGAGCATCATAATGTAAGGAGCAGCCCATGGAGGAGTGTATATTTATGATGGATACAAATAATTTAACAGCGAGAGAGAGAGAGAGAGAGAGAGAGAGAGAGACTGCAACATTCCTAACTGTGAGAGAGGTGTGTGTGGGCCCGGGGCTCCAGATCCCATGGCCTGGAGGAACGGACCGTAACCCTGACAACAGGCTGTAGAGTGAAGAAACGCTAATAATTCGCTAGAATTTGGGAAAAATGAAATTCGGGCTCCGTCATCGTGTGTATAATGCTAATGACCAATGCCATGTTAAATTTGAGATCAGTCGCTGAAGCGAGTGAATAGATAATGCATTTTGTGCATTTTGTGACCTACTGACTGACTGACTGACTGACTGACTGACTGACTGACCTCTCTCTCTAATTATATGTTAGATGCCTTTAGCCTGATTTATACTTGGTCGTATGTTACTGTGCTGAAAATAGCAGATCTACAAGCTCTCATCACTGTGTGAATGTGTTTGTGTGTGTTTGTGTGTGTTTGTGTGTGTTTGCTCGTGCAGTGTTGAATTTGACAAACAACGTGGATGTGGAGAGCACCAAGCAGTTAATGGAACAGTACCAGCGTGAGAACAGAGATCTCATTCAGAAGAACAAGGCTAAATTGGTACGTGTTCATTTACCCTCATGTGTATTTTTAAGATGATGGGAGTTTTTGGTGATCAGGTTGTTGATGGCACTATCCACAGAGATATCCCAGCATGTCTCCTTTTATGCTAGTCTTTTACTCCCTTACGCATCTATTCTGTTACTACTTCTTTCATTCCTTCTCCCAACATTGAGTCCACTACATAATCACAACATTCCTGACCTGTGTTGCATTTCTTAACCCCTCTGTCTTTATTTTTCTGTGTCTTTACACTGTCCTGTCGGAATTAAGCAAATACAATAAAATATTTAAAAATAAACTTATGGGGGCAGTCTATAATGCTGGGTGCAATTGTGTCTGGATGTTTCCAACTCCAGTTGACATGGGTGTGTTTTGGTCATAATTAATAATTAAACCAGTCCGAGTGCTGACTCCCATTACATTTATAAAGCAGGTGTGCCTGCTCCATGCCAGTTGCTATTTAAATGATGGATTCAGCAATTGGAGGAATCGCAAACACATTTCTGCTGAGGAAAATTACAATAGACCATTTACATGAGCAGCATCAATAATGTGCTATAATGATGTCAGGAGAAGCAGGGAAATAAAAGCTCCCTGCCCACCGAAACATCACATGGAGAGGAGAGGTGGACCACATCACTGACAGCAGTGGCCATGCTGCTGTGGTCACTTTAACATACACAAAATAAATAATAATAATACCCAATTATCATTATTTAGGAGGAAATAGGTCCGTGGCACTTCCTCTTTAAGGTCTGGTTGTATATGTTTTTATACTTTATGAGAGCTTGGACCTCATTGTTACTCCATAGTCCTGTGATGTTCTCCATTATGTTGATATTCCTCCTTCTCAAACGCTGACTGACTAGTCAGTGATAAAACATTTTCTTAGTCCTTCCAACAAGGTCCCGTTTGGTATGATAAATCCCACATTCCAACGGGTACCAAAAATCTACTACTAGAACTCTGAAGAACTGGACCCGTGAATGAGAAATCCCAGAAAAATGTAAAAAGGTCTGGTAACTGGTCTATTTCTCATTTGACCAAATTTAAATAGTTCCCAGTGCCAACAAGAGTGCTACACAAGAACAATGTTGGTTTAATTTAGAGATCTCATTTTAGTTTGTATCCTTACATTTTCACTTACCACCCAACTTTGACCCAACAGTTTCACCTTTACTTCACCAGGCATTTAAAGCTTTCATAACCAAAGGCTCTGTTTCATGATGTTAAGCACAAAGTGGCACATTGGTCTATGTTTGAGTGGACAGACAGATGTGCCTCCGGCTACACCGTAAGAATCTGTGGCTTTTTGATTCCAGAATGTGCTGTACTATGCTTTATGCTCTTTTGTCTTCTCTTCTCTTTTTTTCTCTGCCTCATCAGACACGAGAGCAGGAGGAGTTGGAGGAGCTGCTGTTGCTGGAGCAGCAGGACAATGAGCAGAGACGCCTGAAGACGCTGCAGGAAGAACAGAGGCAGCTGCAGGCCAAGAGGAAGAATAAGCAGGCTCTACTGGATGATCTGGTGAGACACACGAATCTGCTGTTCATGACCATATTCCATATGACCAGATGACCATATTCACACGGTGGCCATTTAGCTCTAATGTACAGTACATCACACCCAAGGTACGAAACCCCATCCCCGACCTCAGTGTGCCAAAAGAATCCTACTACATAACCGATCATGTTGGAGCAAGACCAAATGATGATACAGAATTGTATGTGTGTTGTACACACACACACACACACACACACACACACACACACACACACACACACACACACACACACACACACACACACACACACACACACACAGAGAGAGCTCCTGGGCTCACGACTGGGAGATCATTAAGAGCTTATTAGCAGTCATTGCACTTCAGGGTACACTGTTGTCACTCGGCAATTCCAAAAGCCTCCTGGCTCCATTGTGTTGAGCTGCGGGCTTTGGAAGTGATTGTCCCTGCAGAGCGACCTGCTGTAGGACCATCACAGATAGCAGGCTAAGCTGTGTGTTTGTTTGTTTAAGGCACAGGGCCTGTTGACTATAGGCAGATGAGATCAGCTCTTACCCCCTGGGGGCTGGTGGGGGGTTCACTCCTGAGCTTTGACATCTGTAGAGCTCTGTGGGTAGAGGGAGCTCACTGTTCTCACAGGCAGACACTTAAGCCTGATTTATACTTTGTTGTGCGCCGGCTTGTAGATCTGCTATTTTCACCGCGCGACACTGGCACGCAGCAAAGTATAAATTAGGCCATATACAGGCACACAGATGGCAGTGCTTTGTTGCTGTTTCCCAAAGCAGTGATTAGCAATTGAATACAAATACCGTCACTTAATCCAGCACTAGAAACCCCTGAGGTCAATACATACATTTAGTTGCTTACATTCAACAACTAAATAACATAAACTCACACATGAATTTGAACTTGAAGACCCTGAATATATTACCATAATATTAATAAATCTTTCCCTAACATTCTGTGTATTCTGTTGAACCACATAGTGCTGTATGCCAAGATTAAGTTGATTTATAAAAAGTACTGTACATTGAATCACCTCAGAAAAGAAAATATTAATTAAAAAACGCATAAATATCTGAAATAAAGGTGAAAAACACAGTGAATGCCAAGCATTACGCATACACCAGTGTAAAAAGGAGTGTCTTAATATGGGATTTAAAAGAGTTACCGGGGGGAAGACCAAATAAAAAGTGATTCCAAAGATATGTCAGAAGATCTAAAAGAAGCCTGGAGGTGGAACAGGGGCAATGGAGGTCCGAAACATATTGTGTTACCAATCCACGTTGTGCTTGAAAAACAAATAATAAAACCGTAAACTGGATTCTGCATTTGACAGACAGCCATTGTATTGAGGAGAGTCTAGTATAGGAGAGATATGGTCCCCTTACTACAGACAGTGGGAAAATCCCAGTTGTCCTACGCCCAGTTGTCCAACGTCCCAGTTGTCCTACTGTGTCCCAGTTGTCCTACTGTAGCCTGGCAGTTATGTGTGTGCGCGCTGCTGGCTGGTTAGGCGGCGTTAGGCGGCAAGCGTGTAATTATTGTCCACGACATTGCAAGCGGCGCGAAGGCCATGCAGCGGACCTTGGTCCTGCTCTTCGCGCCCGAGCGAGTTACGAAGCCGTGGTGAATGCAATCGTTATATTTATGCCATCAACATGGCAGCGCACGATAAACACATGAATGGGATGAAGATCGCTTGCTTTACAGTCTGTTCGCGGACTAGCCCATACAGCCAGGCTACAGTAGGACAACTGGGACACAGTAGGACAACTGGGACGTTGGACAACTGGGCGTAGGACTAGCCCACTACAGTACGCGACCGCGTATTTCCCGGTAAACCTGTGCGCAAAGGTGGGGGCCGATGGGCAAGGAGGGTCGCGAGCTTATGAGAAACAACTAAAATAAGACCTTAAAACCTGGCGAAAACAGTTGCGTGCATTAGCGGAAGATGACGATAAAGGAAATCATTAAATAAAACATTAAATTAACTTCTGAAAAGCCTACACGGCCTTAAAACATGGCAAAAACAGTTGCGTGCAGCGCAAGATTAGATGAGGATAAATCATCAAATGGAAAACATTATAACTTCTGAAAAGGCTTCTAAGCCTACACTATAGCCTACTAAAAACTAGTGGAACCGCGATCTTGCCACACGTGAATAATTGTGGTTGTAAACAATAACTCAGACAATATAAATCCTTAGTCTAGTTGTGGGAAGTAAAGGTTATCACCAGTAAGACTCCCTAATCGGGAGATAAGCGACCGTAGGTGGCTTATCTCCACAAATAAGGCAAAAATGTGTTTTTCCAAAATCTTCCTGATCCATGTTGATGACATGAGTGTAGACATGCTGTGTAGTGATATTCGTGATTTTAGGGCAAAAACTGTAGGAGCAGTGTCCAAAAATGTGTTTTAAAAATCGGCCTGAAGGTGGCGCTACAATGGGGCCATGTGAGAAATGAGGGGTGGGGTCTCCGCGTTGCCTTGGCGGACGAATAGGTACCGGCCCCGGCTCTCCCGGACGCTCCTAGCCCGAGTTACGGCATTTTATGTGCGCTGCAGTGGCAGGGGGTCCTCCACTGGGGGCGCCACCACTTTTGCATCCGTTCTGGAGCACCAGGAGTCGGTGGTCCCCGGGAATTCCCCGTGAGCAGCCCCGTTGGGGTGGTCATTTGGTCATTTTTGCACATTTGGTCATTTTTTACATCTGGGGGTCCCCCAGGGACCCCGGGGGTCCTTGGAGGTTGTAGTTTGGCAGGCAAGGAGTGTGTGTGTAAAATCTGGCATGGATCGGGTCAACGGGTGCGGAGATATAAGCAGGGAAAAAGTGTGACATGTGACGTGTGAGCACATTTGGTCATTTTTTACATCTGGGGGTCCCCCAGGGACCTGGGGGTCCCTGGGGCTCCGGGGGTCCTTGGAGGTTGTAGTTTGGCAGTCAAGGAGTGTGTGTGCAAAATTTGGCATGGGTGGGGGCAACGGTTGTGGAGATATGAGCAGGGCAAAAGTGTGACTGACTCACTCACTCACTCACTCACCCACGGACAGCCGGTGGAGGTTTCTACAGTAAGTAGCTCCCAACGGTCGCAATCATGGCCCCAAATAACTTAAATATCTTGCAATTGGCGACGAGTCCCTTACTAAATCGGCAAGAGTGCCTCTCATTCTCAAAAGGCTCATTCTCAAAAGGCTAATAGTCAGTGGTGCGTGTTCCCCACACTCCCAAGCCCCCACCGTTGCGCTTAGGTTCACTGGGAAATACTCGGTCGCCTACAGTACAGTGCCAGTCAGGAGTCTAGCAGCTGCATTCTGAACTAACAGCAGCCCAGATAGAGTTAACTAAAAACAATCAATACAGGAGGAAATGAATGTAACACAATCTCCAGATCCTAAGATGAGGGGAAAGATACATTTTGCAATGGTTATAAGCTGAAATATGCTGCAATCCTCAGCAGAGTTGTTTTATCAAATGTTTAGGTCTGAATCAAAGATGATGATATGAGTACAGAGGTCCTAGTTTGGTGGCTAAACTTCTGCAGGAGTCAGGGTGAGCAAAATATGATGACCTCCATCTTTTCTTGTTCAGCTGGATTTAAAATCTTAACTATCCAACATTTATTGTCGTCAAGGACAGACACCTTTGGAGTGATCAGGTTTCATTGGAAGCTGTGGTAGGAAGTACAAGGCTTAACAAAAAATAGATTATTCACTTAGACTCTATACTTACTATAGAACTACTTGGTGCGCTCTTTTTTCAATCTACACCAAATCTATTACAAAATAAAAAAGAATAACTGAGCTATAAGCTCACAACGGGTTGAACGTTCTCGCAAAGCAGAGGCTTGTTTTTGTATTAAGCTGATTGTTGATTTATTTGAGCTCCCTTTCCCCTCTCAAGAGGCCTTGCCTTTTGCCATGCTGCAGCATTGCTTGGTTAAATAAAAGCTTGTAGATGCACTATTTTTGCCGAATGTTCCCATAGAATAGGGATTTAATGGGGTTCAAGTTGTTATGGGGGAGCATATACAGAGATTAAAATACCAGCAAGACTCCCTAATCGGATAAGCGACCGTGACCGTCAGGTCGCATACACAAACTTTAGAAGGCAATCAGGAGGGAATATGGGAAATGGGACAGATCCATGTTGATGACATGACTTTAGAGATACTGTGTACCGCTTTGCGTGATTTTAGGGCAAAATCTGTAGTAGCAGTGTCTAAAAATGTGTTTTGCAAGAATCAGCCTCATGGTGGCGCTAGAAGAGGGCCATGTGAGAAATGAGTGGAGGTTGTGGTTTGGCAGCCAAGGAGTGTGTGTGCAAAGTTTGGCATGGATCGGGGCAACGGTGGCGGAGATATGAGTAGGGGAAAAGTGTGACGTGACAGACAGACAGACAGACAGACAGACAGACAGACAGACAGACTGACTGACTGACAGACAGCCGGTGGAGCTGATTAAAATATGACATGAAATAGAACATTGAGGCACTCCACTGGTGATGGGTGCCAAAGATGAAGGAGAGTTCCCCATTTTAACAGAAAATATAATTTTATTGAATTAGGATATAATGAAAAATACTGTAGATCAATTACTATTAGATGGCATTAGGTTTCTTTTGCTATGCCAAGTATGGCTCCATGCTGATCTACCATGGACGTGCATCCCATCAAAAACGTCCTGTTTCTAGTATGAATGTCATGCCTGGGTTTGTGTTCCTTGACCTCTACACTTGGCAACTCTCCACCAGAGAAATTGAAATGTCCAACCTTGTCTTTTAATGGAAGTGAAGACGGTGCAATGACCTTGATTGTGCCCCCCACCGCTACACCATGTTAACATGGCTTGCATAAATAATATGGTGGCTAAGCTACCTCAGTGAATCCCATTCTGACAGCTATTGTTTTGGACAGAGTTCAATGAATTAAGGGTGGGCTATATGGAAAAGTACAATATCACAATATCTTTCTAAGCTGTATCACAATATACAATCTTATCACGATTATATTTTCATGTTGGTTTTTATGGTTATTTTCAAGTTACTTAACAGTACAACCACCTACAAGGTAACAAAAACTAAAAGAAAAGGGAGTAACAGACCATTTAGACCAGTGGTCCTCAATGTGGGGTCCAGGGACTCTGGGTTCCTTTTGGGAGGTCTAAATTGACCCTTACAAGTATGTAACTCTGACAGTATACAAATGAAACCAAATGGACGGGTCCATTGTATACTGTCAGAGTTGAGGGGAGACCTTGACTTTGTAAAGTTTGAGAACTACTGATTTAGACCAAAATGCACATTAAAATGAATTCTGCAATGAATCTCTGTATTAACAATTCAACAGGATTCTTTTATAAGGCTCCTTCATTGTATAATGATATATACGATACCTCTGAAAATGCATATCGTGGAGAAATTGTATCGTCTCAACGATATTTATCACCATATCGCCCACCCCTACAATGAATCACAGGGCTTGTGTTCTCAAATCAAACTAACTACTGTCATATACAATTGGCTTCAATATAGACATGCTGCACATATTCAATTAAATGCCGTTTATGTTGTGGCAGATCTAACACAATTAAAATGTGTAACTCCCGCATCAATGCACTCAAAAATAGACTAAATTAAAAAACACATTCAGAGGAATAATTTAGGAAAACCTGTAATTATTAAAGCAAGATGGCACACAGATGTAGCCGCTTTAAAAGCACATCAACTTGCACAGTGCACTGATTAACGTTTGTTATAATTTGTATCTTTCCCCAGGAGCGCTCTCAGCTTCCTGCTACCCTCTTATTGGCCCAACACAAGGACCGGGCTGCCCAGCTGGAGTCTGAGATTGAGAAGCAGAAGCAGACAGTCAAGCCTGCCACTATATTTTCTACTGGCATCCTTATGGTGAGTACAACAGTACGAGACATCTGGCCACGGTAGCTTTTTAAAAGCTTCTGTGTAGTTGCCATTGGCTGTACAGTCGCCAGACTGTACAGCCTGTGTAAGCATTGTGAACACACAACACAAGCGCTTGCTTTACCCATTAGTAGCACATGGCTAGCTAGTTAACCTATGCAGGTTAGGCTTTGTATGTGCCATTATTCATCAAGGTGCAATTTTAGATCAATGCTTTGGAGTTGTTTCCATTCATACACTGCTTAGGGGTCTATTCAGATGTTTTCCTAGACAGTTTTTAAGTTGCTTGATTCAATATACGTACGTAATAATATTGTTTTTATAGGCTTTTCTGCCTTCATTTTGATAGGACAGTGGTAAATGCCATGGTAAATGGTGCATTTATATAGCGCCATTTTCCAAGGCGCTTTACAATGATTGTGCATTACATTCATACATTCACACACACACACACACACACGCACACGCACACGCACACGCACACGCACACGCACACACGCATATGCCGATGGCAGAGGAAACCATGCAAGGCATCAACCTGCTCATCAGGAGCAATTTCAGTGTCTTGCTCAAGGACACTTCGACACTAACTCTGGGGGAGCCTGGGATTGAACTGGGAACCTTCTGGTTCCCAAGCGGCTGCTCTACCTCCTGAGCCACTGCCACCCCAGTGGAGAGAGACTTGCAGAAAATGTGTCGCCAGGATTGGAAATCGAACCCGGGACATGCTATTCACCTTAAAACTCAATGTTAATCGTATGAGACTCATTGAAAACAAATCCCTGGTTGTGTGTGATATTGTCCTTTTAATGTATGAGGAGATTTCATCTTAGTTTGCATTTTCAAATGGAAAAAAAGTAATCGAACATTGAAGGGTGCCTCATGCATTAGAAGGACAATATCAGTCATCAGAAGGATGTACGTGTCGTGTACGAGTCTAACTTGGTTAATAAAGCAACAACCTTTTGGGGTGCACACAAAAGCCTGAGTGGGTGTTAAAATAGCCCCAGAAGTGTTTTAAAGTGAAAGACACCTAGATTGCTTCTGTCCCTTACGTCGTTAAGTGGGAGGAGCTAAGAGTAAGACACGTGCCTCCTGCACCCTCACATAAAGACCAAACAGAGTATCTCCAGGAGGTGAGACACGTCGGGCACGGACAATCTCCTCTCGTGTGCTACATGTGTGAAAGGGCAACGCCGGACATGTCCCTACCTGGTTCTCTGGACATCGTCCAGAGTTCATATATATGAAAACTGCTTTAATGTTGGCTGCTTGTTGACATTAGGCTGATGCTAATGCTTCTGAGCTTCAAAGGGAGGATGTTCCTTAGTGTCTATTTAGTGCTCCTTTTGTACGGCAACAGGCCCTCATCCTTCTCAGTCATGTCATCACATTCCTCCAGGCAGCCATCGGGGCCCACAGAGGCTGTATGAGGGCTGAGGGTTCTGCCAGGTCCCTGTGTCGGCTTTGTGCTCATGGTGTCTGTTTTTCATTCGTTTATTTTCATTTTCGTGTGATGAGATAGTCTCGTGTCATCACCCCCTACCCCTGAATATACACTCATTTTTGCGCACTCACTCACTCACGCATGCACACGCACGCACACACTCAAGCACACGCACGCACAGTCGCACACACACACACACACTCAAGTACACTCAAGCGTGTGCGCGCGCGCGCACACACACACACACACACACACACACACACACACACACACACACACACACACACACACACACACACACACACACACACACACACACACACACACACTCACAAAACAACCCTCATGGGGCGTAGCTGCCTTCCCACGGTGAATTGGTGCGTGGGAGAGATCTCTGCTATAGTGCTTACCTAGGTTTGACTCGGAGTCACAAACTCAAGGCTTTGACACACTTAAGTACTGTACTTAAGTGAAACTTTCACTCTCACCATAGTCACTGAACCATTCAGCCAATTTGATTTCAGAATGATACAAGTGATCGAAGCAACGTAAACACTCCCAACCAAGTTGAAAACTAATATTATCTTTGAGATCATTTCTTAAAAATGTAAACATCTTTTACCATCCACCATGTCTTTAGGGTATGGTCAAATGATGGGAAGTGGCCAATGCCTGATGAGATGAAAATTGCGCCCAAGTTCAATTGTTGCGTGATAGCACGGGATACAAATTTGCTTTGCAAACGAAAGACAGAACTTGTCACTTGTACGGAATGGAAGTAAATGGAACACAAATATTAATTATCATTAGTGTTAGACTGTATTCTTACTCCTCCAAAGTTAAAAAGAGACAATGAGCCCAATCCATCTTGCCAAAAGTGGAAAAGAATCGAGTCCAGAAACTCTGGATCCAATGGAGGATATTTTCCTTCTCTCTGCCCTTGATATGCAGCGTGAAGTTAAACTTGCTGATGGAGAGAGAATCAGTATGATGGTGTTGCTCTTGGCTACTACAACTAGGCCTCATTTTTCCTCACCCCCACCACCCCCTGTCCTTTTCTCTTCATCTCCCCAGCTCTAGCTGCTCATGGTGGGGTACAGCTCTCACCATGTGTGTGTCTGTCTGCCTGGCTTCGCTGTGAGACTTTGGGTCGGTGGGGAACGTGCGGTTTTGGATTTCCCTCCACCTCTGCCGGGTCCATGAGACTAACTGTTGTTTGACTTGGTGGGGATTCAGCCCAGAGTGGTGGATTCCTGCAGAACCCTGGAATTCATTTATTTATCTGTTAGTTTGTGGTCTTCTGTTCCAAGTAGGGCTTCAGTTTTTCATCAGAAGAAATTAGAGGGAGAGAAGGGAAAAAAAAAACACCACACGTTCTTAAAAGTCAGGCTGTGTTTCCATAAGACGTGTTTGTTCAGGGGTTAAGCTGATTCCGCGCACCTTTCTTCAGTGGCCATCGCCGTGTCAATACACTGCTGTCTTCTGAAGGACAAGTGCAAAAGCGAAACGGAGGGAATGTGATGAAGATTAATGGTTGGGGGTACGACTGATTCGTGACCTCTCGTCTTTCATTTTCGATGTGCTGCTGCTGGTTATGTAAGTTCACCAGTTGCAGAAATCCGCCCACGCACGCGCCCATGCATGCACACACATGTCAAAAACACAGTCCATCGACCCCAGCCTCCGCCCCCCCCAGGCCAAGGTGAGCCGTCACAGGGGGAATGACAGATCTGTGTGTGTGTGTGTGTTTGTGTGTGTGTGTGTGTGTGTGTGTGTTTAACCATCCACTCCATGGAACGTGAGGGTGCTGGCTGCCAGCACACCTCCAGCTTGGGTCTTTAAATAAAATCAAACCTCGGTTCGAAGTGGAGCGGTGAATCTGAGCAGCTATACCGTGTGTGTGTGTGTGTGTGTGTGTGTGTGTGTGTGTGTGTGTGTCTAGTCTGCACAATAGTGCCATAGAAGCTGTGTGTGTGTGTGTGTGTGCCTGCACAACAGCGCCCCTCCTTTAACTTGTGTGTTGTGTGTGGCCACTCAAGGTATTGCCAGGCTACAGACATAGCCAGCCACCCACCCACAGACATACCTGTCTATTGGGAGCGCTTTCACCGCTCCAAAAATAAAAATAAAATATTATCTAATAGTGCACCTACATGTAGCTGTGCCATGGTGTTTACTGGCCCTGCAGCAGACACCATAGCAGTGCTTGGCTTATCCAGGGTGATCTCCTAGCACCCGTCAGGTTGGTCTCCAACCAGGAGTCCTGTGTGTTGTAGAAAATGGTGGTACAGTACATGTCATGTGTATGTTGGACTTGTTGTCTCCACCAGCCGAAGGCATGGGGGAGAGTATGTTTTCCCCTTCGTCCGTCCGTCCGTCCGTGCGTCCGTCCGTCCGTCCGTGCGTGCGTGCGTGCGTCCGTCCGTCCGTCCGTCCGTCCGTCCGTGTGTCCTCGCAGTTTGTGTGCACCTAATCTCAGTTGCCGTTGACCCGGTCGCTGCCAAAGTGAGCACACACATTCCCTGGATGCCAATCTAGAACCTCTGCCCTAAATCTTTCAAATGGGCCTTTTCTAGCGCCACCTAGTGGCCGATGTTCGCAAAACACATTTCTGTGCACTACTCTTACAGATTTTGTCCAAAAATCCTACAAATCGGTAGGCAGTATCTCGACAGTCATGTGATCGACACGGATCTGTTCGATTTTGGATATTCCATCCTGATTGGCTATGATTGGCTTCCAAAGTTTGTAGGATTGAGCCGTTTTGAACAAAATGCCTAAAAAAATCACAAACGCAAAGTGCAATTATCATGAAATTGCGCACACACGTTCCCACTAGGTTGAGGAAGAAATGCCACTTCAAATTTTTGAAATCAGCCTCATGGTGGTGCTATAACAGGCCGATTTGTGGTTTTACCTATAACTCCACCGATCAGTTTCAAACTTTGTAAGCGCACTCCCTAGAGGCTAAGGATAAACCTTTGCCCTGCATTTTTCACATCAGCCTTTTATAGCGCCACCTTTGGGCCGACTTATGTAAAACACATTTTTGGATATTACTCCTTGAGATTTTATCCAAAAATCACGCAAATCGGTACACAGTATCTCTATAGTCATGTGATCAAGTCCGATCCGTCTGATATTTCATATTCGATCCGGATTGGCTAATATTAGCTTCCAAAGTTTGCAGGATTGCTCAGTTTTTGAACAAAATGCCTCAAATCATCAACGCAGCTTGCGATTACCGTGAAATTTGCCACACTTATTCCCACTAGGTCAAGGAACAAATGCTGCATTTTTCACATTGGCCTGTTATAGCACCACCAGCAGGTAGACTTTAGCAAAACACATTTTTGGAATACAATGCTTCAAATCATGCATGCAGCGTCCGATTGCCATGAAAGATCTAAGGTGAAGAACATATGCCACCCTTTTTACACTGGCCTATTATACAGTAGCACCACCAGGACGCCTGGCCTGGTGGAGACCTGTGCTCGGAAGAGCACTGCTTCTAGTTATTAGTGTCATTGCTGTAGGTACTGTAGTGTCGTTGCTATAGGCCAGTGTTTCTCAAACTTTCAAATTTCAAGGTCTCCCCTTAACTCTGACAGTATACAATTGGAACCAACTAATGGAACTATTGTTCTTGTCCATTTTTATTTCACCTATAGTAAACCTTTTTACGGTAAACCTTTATTTCACTTATAGAGTAAACCTTTTTACGGTAACTTTATTTCACCTATAGAGTAAACCTTTTTACGGTAAACCTTTATTTCACCTATAGAGTAAACCTTTTTACGGTAAACCTTTATTTCACCTAGAGTCAACCTTTTTTCTGTAAACCTTTCTGTAACCCCAAAAGTCCATTGAGTTCAGTGGACGTTTTCTGTAACCTTTTCTGTAACCCTGAAAGTGCATTGAGTTCAATGGACATTTTCTGTCCCTGTTCACAGGTTTGGTCATGCTTCACGTGACATCGCAATATGTAATATAAATGGTAAGACAGAATTAATTTCCCTGCGTCAGTGCAACCACACTTGCAATTTCCTAGAATTGCACCTCTCTAGTTAGTCTAGCAGCAGAGGCCCTCAGATTTTTAGATGCCCCTCCCCGACTTCGAGCAAAACACAACCATATTTTTCTTTTAAGATCTCCTATAATTAAATTCATTGTTGTGTACAAGTACAAGTATGAGGCAAAGTGTGTATTTTTGGCTATTCTCTAGTCTAGACCTACCCCAATCTCTGAAAAGGGTTGAATAGGGAAAAGCTGACGAAAAAGCCTATAACTTGAGCATGCTCACTCTTATCCTCATCAGATTTGCTGAGGTTTTAACTAGGTTTCTACCCTATACCTCCGAAAAGTCATAATGTAATTTACCCAAAGAAATACAGAAATATATTCCTTTAAACATATCTTTAGTTTAGGCATGAATTGTACTTTTGTGGCGGTGCCGGGACTCCTTTACTTTCTCATTTACTGTACAAGAAAAACAAATTCCTGTCAAGTATGCTGTTACTGCATTGCCTAGGATGCTATTGAACAATAACCTGTGGTTGTACTATGGACATATCTTGTACAGTTGCATTTCAAATAGGATTTCTTTAGACATGGCCCACACCTGAAAAAGACAAATTAGATAAATTCTCAATGGGAGTTAGGCGTTAATTAGGAGTTAGTTAGGAGTTAATGATGGTCATCATTTTTGGATTGGGAAGTCAAGGTGGCTGTACTACTGTACCACATCACCAAACTATGAGAATATGAATATCCCAATAATGTAGTTGTGTATAAAAGGTATATGGCATAATATATATAATATGATTATGTTTGCATGTACATCAAAACAAGCCATTTAAATCAGTATATCCTACCTAAATCCAAGTTTGAGCTTGTCTTGATATGAGCAATTGATAAAAGTATAATATAATAACGATGATGATGACGACAACAACACACTGTCATGGCTGTCCGTATTGAAGTTTAAAAAAAGGCTCTCTCGGCAGCCAAGGAATCTTACAACTTTACCCTCCAGCACCAGTTCACCCATCCACACCTCCTCCACCTACCCCTATCCCAGGAGGCTGCAGATCACTCCAAAGACCCCTCCCTCTTGTGCACAGCCACACCTGGAGGTAGCCAAGCAACACCACCTTACCCTCATCATCACTGGGGAGATTAGAGAGACTGGTCCTGCAGTCTCCCAATGACACTGACACGTATACTGGATGAGTCGAGGGCCGAGCCAGCGACCTTACGATTCCCAAGGTTGCTTGTTCAAAAACTAATTTTGAAATGGTTGAGAACCACTGGTCTAGGACAGTGGTTCTCAACCTGTGGGTCAAGACCCCTAGGGGGGTCCCCAAATTATTTTGGGGGATCCCCAGATGATTAACTTAATGTCCAACGTTGTTTTCTCACTCAACAGTAAACAAACCAACACAGAGTTTAAGTGTCTTGAGGGTATTTGCATGTTTCTAAAGTGACAATTTAAGGACTTTTTAAATATAAAGATTCTCAAATATTAGAGGCAGAAATTGTGAAAATAGCAACGCGAGGCATTGTGAGCATGTAGATCTGCTATTTTCACAATAGAACCAACCGTGTTATACAACGCTAGAGGT
This sequence comes from Nannobrachium achirus, assembly GCF_963921795.1. Classification (NCBI taxonomy): domain Eukaryota; kingdom Metazoa; phylum Chordata; class Actinopteri; order Myctophiformes; family Myctophidae; genus Nannobrachium; species Nannobrachium achirus. The sequence continues at coordinate 23,415,241 of NC_137827.1, forward strand.
TCGGGCCGGCCCTCACACCTACGTGGCAT